>NC_041383.1:504770103-504813149 GCF_002162155.2 Triticum dicoccoides
GTTGTCACATCCTAGTTAGCCATGCATTAGAGTGTTGCATCATGTTTACTCTTTCATCAGAAACCTGAAATGGGGATGACAGAACCCCCAGTCCCCTCTGAAACCAATTAGGGTTTACTAAAAACTTTTTCAATGAACCTGAAATGCCCTTCTAAAATGCCCATCATTTTTGTCTTGGTTCACAACCTCTGCCAAAAGTGGTGCACATTTTCCTAGGCCATCTTAGGGTTTTTGAATTAAATCATAAATATTTGAATTTGGGCATTTAGAATTATATAAAATATTTAAATGCTCAAATATCTCCAAACTAAAATGTTTCATGTTGGAAATAATCCAACTATGGACCAGGAGTAGTTTGGTGATTTTAGGAGTTGCCTAAGTATTTTATTTAATTCAACAAAGTTGCAGAAGTATTAAAAAAACAGAAAACAGAAAGAAATGGAAAAGGCTTACCTGTCGCCCAGCACCCGGCCCACCTGCCGGCCCAGCCCAGCACCGCGCCAGCGAGCTGCTTGCCGGCCAGGCAGGCAGGCAGGTGCTCGACGGCGAGCACCGCATGGGTGCCACGCACCTGCTCGCCGCCTCACCGCCTCCCTCGCTCGGCTAACGCCGTGAATCGGCCTCCCTCTCTCCCCCGAACCTCCCAGACACCCCCTCTCCTCTCCAGCTCCTCTCCCTCGCTCTCCCACACCATGGCCGACGCCATCGCCGCCACCCCCTCGCCGTAGCCACGCCCTCCGTCAACCCCACGCCGTGCCGCCGTGTCCAGGAGCTCCGCCGCCGTCCACTTCATCGAGCTAGCCGAGCCCCGTGTGCTCGTGCGGCCCGAGACCACCGCACCGACCTCGCCCGAGCTCGCCGTCGCCGGAGATCCCCTTCAACGCCGTCGCCGCCTCAGCTCGTCCCCGACCCCGCCGGTGGCCTCTACGGGAGCGCTGTGAGCCTAGCTACCCCTCCGACCCTCCCTCTCTCATTCCCGAGCCGTGTAGCCACCGCACGAAGATCACACGCACGCACCGCCGCGGATCTCGTCGCCGACGTGCTCCCGGCCATCCTCCGGCCAACCCGCGGTGTCCAACGCACTCACCACGCTGCGTTGGGCCCAACCGTGCACTTCCTGCACCTCCCCGCACACCATAGGCCGAGTTCGCTTTCACCCGAACTCCGGTGGCCGCCAAAGTCGTCGCCGGCGCCAACTCCGGCCACCCCGACCCCAACGGACTCCACCAAGAGCTGCGGCTCGTCCTCAGCTCCACTCCGGTGGTCTCCGTGACCCATTTGGTGGCCGAAACGGCCAAAACCACTCCCGCCGCCGCGTCGGGCTCGCCGGCGGCTAAACGCCGGCGCCGCTGGCATTGACTTTGACCACGGGTGGGCCCTGGTTGACTCCCCTGAGTCAATGACAGGTGGGGCCCAGCCCTGTTAATTAAACAGGTTTAGTTTTAATTAAACTTTAATTAATTTAATCACCCTGACATGCGGGACCCACTGTCAGGTTTGACCCGGACGTGTTCCGTTGACCTACTGACGTCACACTGACGTCAGGCTGACGCAATAATTGATTTTCTGGAATTATTCTAATATAGGAAATTTCAGAATATAATTTAAACTTCAAAAATTCATAACTTTTATTCTGTAACTCCAAATCAGACAAATTATATATGAAAAATGATCAGAAAAATCCAATCTATCCATCTGTACTATTTTCATGCATGACTAAACAAGTTAACTTGATGTTTAATGCAGAACAAGGAAAAACACTTTAAAAGGGCCATGTTTGAGTTTGAAATTTGAATCTTTGATTCAAATTGGTTCAAACCCTTCTGGTCTTAGTTGCATTAGCCCAACACACTCATATTGCTATGTTTCATGCATGCATCATATTGTTGCACATTGTTTGGTGATGGTTGTATATCGGTGTTCTTTGCGGCAGGATCTGCCCCCGAGGAGTATCGTGATTACCCTAACGAAGAACCGTATCAGTGCATCGAACCATCAGGCAAGCAACCAACCATTTGATCATATCGATACAATCCCATGTTCTCGCTCCTGCTCTCGTTTACTGCATTAAGACAACGCGTTTCAAACTGCTGTGTGCTACGGTAGTTGAACCCATTTCCTCTGCATGACCTGTCATTGCCACAGTAACTAGATGAAACCCACTAGCATGTGTAGGAGTTGATTGAGCCATATGTATGTGTTGTTCCTACGCTGCTATGCCTGCTATGCTTAGAGTCGTGTCAGGTCTGGTTCATCTGGGAGATGGGCTAGAGTGAAATGATTATGTCGGTAATGAGAGTGGTGTGCTGAACACGTTTTGGTAAAGGTATCGATGAGAGGCCATGTAGGAGTACATGGTGGGTTGTTTCATTGAAGCCGACCTTAAGCACTAAGATCTGTATGTGTGATTTAAGATACAGCTACTACCATGCATTGGGCCCTGAAATATGACCCCGCTCGACTTCTTATTCACCCTAGCTCTCTGTCCAGGAGTTGCACGTAGTTTCTGGTGTTTGTAGCCTACTGGAGGCCGTGGACAGCGCTGACCGTAGGGGTGGGCTGTGATGCGGTAGGTACGTGGCACGGTGCACCGAATACCCGTTAGGTATCTCGGGAACCCTGTTCACATCGTTCGGGGCCATATGGGAAACCTCGGCCGGACTCCCTGCGGATGGAACCTGGATAGGCGATAAACCTGGACTAGAGGCTTAGGTGTTTAGGTAGGTCGTGGTCTACACCCACGTCGGCTTTCGCTTGAAGTCTGCCGAGCACATGTCGTGTGCAGACGCTAAGTGGTGGAAACATGTATGAAGAAGTACACCCCTGCAGGGTAAACATGATCTATTCGAATAGCCGCGTCCGCGGTAAAGGACTACTTGGTTGCCTATACAGTTCATAGACAAGTAAATGGAAACTACTAAAAGCCTCACGATAAGTGTGAGTGACGAGGATGGCTCTTCCGTAGGAAGACGGAGGTGGATCCTCGGTAGTGTATTGAATTGGTGAGTAGTGGACTCGTGTGCGCAAAACCATTTCAAGTTGGAGTCTCGTAGGTTAGCCTAGCCAAGAGTCAAAGCTGGCTTGCTGCAATAACTCCACCAACCCTTCTTGATAATATGCATGTATGTAGGATCTGATGTAAGTCTTGCTGGGTACCTTTGTACTCATGTTGCTATAATTTACATTTTTACAGAAGACGCTGCAACCCCTTCTGATGGGTTCTACATAGACGTTGACATCAATGAGTAGGCTAAGGCCCAGGTGGTGATCCTGAGCTTGTGAAGGACCACGTAGTATAGCTAGGCTTTCCAAGCCTCTTTTATTTTACTAGTTGTCTGTACTCAGACAAGTTACTTCCGCTGCTGGTTTGTATGACTGTATGACTTGAATGCTGGGTCGTGAGACCCGTACCTTTGTGTATGTTATGTATGGCTCTCTGAGCCTTAAGTAAAGTACTTGTGTCGTAGAGTCATGTTGTGATGCTTCGTTGTATTTGCACATATCGAGCATATTGTGTGTATGATTGAAATGCTTCGTATGTGTGGGATCTGACTATCTAGTTGTTTATCCTTAGTAGCCTCTCTTACCGGGAAATGTCTCCTAGTGTTACCGCTGAGCCACGGTAGCTTGCTACTGCTCTGGAACACTTAGGCTGGCCGGCATGTGTCCTTCCTCGTTTCGGTGTCTGTCCCTTCGGGGAAATGTCACACATTGAGTACTGGAGTCCTGTTATCCCGCTACAGCCCGGTTTACCGGAGTCCTGCTAGCCCAGTGCTACAGCTCGGACCCACTTGCTGTTGACCGACACGTTCGAGGCTGGGTCATGAATGCCTGTCCCTGTAAGTCTGTGCCACTTTGGGTTTACGACTAGTCATGTCAGTCCGGGCTCCTTTTCATATGGATGCTAGCGACACTATCACATACGTGAGCCAAAAGGCGCAAACGGTCCCGGGCAAAGGTAAGGCGACACCCGTGGGGATACCATGCGTGAGGCCGCAAAGTGATATGAGGTGCTATAGGCTAGATCGATGTGACATCGAGTCGGGGTCCTGACAATCATGGTGATGATATAGCAACGAGAGGGGAGAGTGTTCGTCCACGTACCCTCGTAGACCGTAAGCGGAAGCGTTATGACAACGCGGTTGATGTAGTCGTACGTCTTCACGATCCGACCGATCCAAGTACCGAACGTACGGCACCTCCGAGTTCAGCACACGTTCAGCTCGATGACGATCCCCGGGCTCCGATCCAGCAAAGCTTCAGGGATGAGTTCCGTCAGCACGACGGCGTGGTGACGATGATGATGTTCTACCGGCGCAAGGCTTCGCCTAAACTCCGCGACGATATGACCGAGGTGGAATATGGTGGAGTAGGGCACCGCACACGGCTAAGGAACGATCCGTAGATCAACTTATGTGTCTAGGGTGCCCCCCCACCCCCGTATATAAAGGAGCCAGGGGGAAGGAGGCGGCCGACCAAGGAGGGCGCGCCAAGGGGGGAGTCCTACTCCCACCGGGAGTAGGACTCCCTTCTTTCCTAGTTGGAATAGGAGAAGGGGGGAAGAGGAGGAAGAGGGGAAGGAAAGGGGGGGCGCCGCCCCCTTCCCTTGTCCTATTCGGACTAGGAGGGGGAGGGGCGCGCGGCCCCCTCCTGGCTCCTTCTCTCTTCTCTCTCGTGGCCCATGTAGGCCCATTAACCCCCCGGGGGGTTCCGGTAACCTCCCGGTACTCCGATAAAATGCCGATTTCACCCAGAACCATTCCGATGTCCAAACATAGGCTTCCAATATATCAATCTTTATGTCTCGACCATTCCGAGACTCCTCGTCATGTCTGTGATCACATCCGGGACTCCGAACAAACTTCGGTACATCAAAACTTGTAAACTCATAATAAAACTGTCATCGAAACGTTAAGCGTGCGGACCCTACGGGTTCGAGAACTATGTAGACATGACCTAAAACCATTCTCGGTCAATAACCAATAGCGGGACCTGGATGCCCATATTGGTTCCTACATATTCTACGAAGATCTTTATCGGTCAAACCGCATAACAACATACGTTGTTCCCTTTGTCATCGGTATGTTACTTGCCCGAGATTTGATCGTCAGTATCCAATACCTAGTTCAATCTCGTTACTGGCAAGTCTCTTTACTCGTTCTGTAATACGTCATCTCATAACTAACTTATTAGTTATAATGCTTGCAAGGCTTAAGTGATGAGTATTACCGAGAGGGCCCAGAGATACCTCTCCGACAATCGGAGTGACAAAACCTAATCTTGAAATACGCCAACTCAACATGTACCTTCGGAGACACCTGTAGTACTCCTTTATAATCACCCAGTTACTTGTGACGTTTGGTAGTACCCAAAGTGTTCTTCCGGTAAACGGGAGTTGCATATTTCTCATAGTTGTAGGAACATGTATAAGTCATGAAGAAAGCAATAGCAGAATACTAAATGATCAAGTGCTAAGCTAACGGGATGGGTCATGTCAATCACATCATTCTTCTAATGATGTGATCCCATTAATCAAATGACAACACATGTCTATGGTTAGGAAACATAACCATCTTTGATTAATGAGCTAGTCAAGTAGAGGCATACTAGTGACTATATGTTTGTCTATGTATTCACACATGTATCATGTTTCCGGTTAATACAATTCTAGCATGAATAATAAACATTTACCATGATATAGGGAAATAAATAATAACTTTATTATTGCCTCTAGGGCATATTTCCTTCAATTGATGTGTACTTTACTAGTATTTATAGTAGCCCCTGAGTATTTGATACTTGTTCGGTTGCTAAAAATTAGTGACTCGAAACAGGAGTTACAGAATAAATAGAAACTAGTTGAGGGTGAAGTGACGATGTGTGTTGGAAGTGGTTCCAAGATTGATATGATCATCATCGCACACTCCTTTCGGGATTAGTGTTGAACCTAAATAAATGTTATTTGGCGTTTGCGTTGAGCATGAATATGATTTGATCATGTTTATTGCAATACGGTTATTCATATAAAATCAGAGAATAATTGTTGTTCTGTTTAAATGAATAAAACCTTTGATGGTCATACACCCAATGAAAATAGTTTGTTGGATCTCGATCGTAGTGATACACATATTCATAATATTGATGCCAAAAGATGCAAAGTTGATAATGATAGTGCAACTTATTTGTGGCACTGCCGTTTGGGTCATATCTGTGTAAAGCGCATGAAGAAACTCCATAAAGATGGATTTTCGGAATCACTTGGTTATGAATCATTTGATGCTTGCGAATCGTGCCTTTTGGGCAAGATGACTAAAACTCCGTTCTCCGGAACAATGGAACGAACTACTGACTTATTGGAAACAATACTTACCGATGTATGCGGTCCAATGAGTGTTGATGCTCGTGGCAAGTATCGTTATTTTCTAACCTTTACAGATGATTTGAGCAGATATGGGTATATCTACTTGATGAAACATAAGTCTGAAATAGTTGAAAAGTTCAAAGATTTTCAGAGTAAAGTGGAAAATCATCGTAACAAGAAAAATAAAGTTTCTACGATCTGATCATGGAGATGAATATTTGAGTTACGAGTTTGGTCTTCAATTAAAACAATGTGGAATAGTTTCACAGCTCATGCCACATGGAACACCACAACGTTATGGTGTGTTCGAACGTCGTAATCGTACTTTACTAGATATGGTGCGATCTATGATGTCTCTTATCAGTTTACCACTATCGTTTTGGGGTTATGCATTAGAGACAGCTGCATTCACGTTTAATAGGGCACCATCTAAATTCGTTGAGACAACACCGTATGTACTATGGTTTAGCAGTAAACCTAAGCTGTCGTTTCTTAAAGTTTGGAGTTGCGATGCTTATATGAAAAGGGTTTTCAACCTTATAAGCTCGAACCCAAATCGAAGAAGTGCGTCTTCATAGAATACCCAAAGGTAACTATTGGGTACACCTTCTATCACAGATCCAAAGGCAAGTTATTTCATTGCTAAGATGGATCCTTTCTAGAGAAAAAGTTTCTCTCGAAAGAAGTGAGTGGGAGGAAAGTAGAACTTGATGAGGTAATTGTACCTTCTTCCTTATTGGAAAGTAGTTCATCACAGAAATCAGTTCTGATGATTCCTACACCAATTAGTGAGGAAGTTAATGATGATGATCATGAAACTTCAGATCAAGTTGCTACCAAACCTCGTAGATCTTCCAGAGTAAGATCCGCACCAGAGTGGTACGGTAATCATGTTCTGGAAGTCATGTTACTAGACCATGATGAACCTACGAACTATGAGGAAGCGATGATGAGCCCAGATTCCGCGAAATGGCATGAAGCCATAAAATCTGAGATATGATCCATGTATGAGAACAAAGTATGGACTTTGATTGACTTGCTCAATGATCAGCAAGCCATGTTAAATAAATGGATCTTCAAGAGGAAGACGGACACTGATAGTAGTGTTACTATCTACTAAGCTTGACTTGTTGCGAAAGGTTTTCGACAAGTTCAAGGTGTTGAATACGATGAGATTTTCTCACTCGTATCGATGCTTAAGTCTGTCTGAATCATGTTAGCAATTGCCACATTTTATGAAATCTGGCAAATGGATGTCAAAACTGCATTCCTTAATGGTTTTCTTAAAGGAGAGTTGTATATGATACAACCAGAAGTTTTTGTCGATCCAAAAGGTGCTAACAAAATGTGCAAGCTCCAGCGATTCATCAATGGACTGGTGCAAGCATCTCAGAGTTGGAATATACGCTTTGATAAGTTGGTCAAAGCATATAGTTTTGTATAGTCTTATGGTGAAGCCTGTATTTACAAGAAAGTGAGTGGGAGCACTACAACATTTCTGATAAGTATATGTGTATGACATATTGTTGATTGGAAATAATGTAGAATTATTCTGCAAAGCATAAAGGAGTGTTTGAAAGGATTTCTTTCAAAGAAAGACCTCGGTGAAGCTGCTTACACATTGAGCATCAAGATCTATATAGATAGATCAAGACGCTTGATAAGATTTTTTCAATGAGTACATACCTTGATAATTTTTTTGAAATAGTTCAAAATGGAACAGTCAAAGAAGGAGTTCTTGCCTGTGTTGCAAGGTGTGAAGTTGAGTAAGACTCAAGACACGACCATGGCAGAAAATAGAAAGAGAATGAAAAGTCATTCCCTATGCCTCAGTCATAGGTTCTATAAAGTATGCTATGCTGTGAAACAGACCTATTGTATACCTTGCTCTGCGTTTGACAAAGGAATACAATTTTGATCTAATAGTAGATCACTGAACAACGGTCAAGAATATCCTTAGTGAAGACTAAGGAGATGTTTCTCGATTATGGAGGTAATAAAAGAGCCCGTCGTAAAAGTTACAATGATGCAAGCTTTTACACCAATCCAGATGACTCTAAGTCTCAATCTGGATACATATTGAAAGTGGGAGCAATTAGCTAGAGTAGCTCCGTGCAGAGCATTGTGGACATAGAATATTTGCAAAATACATACAGCTCTGAATATGACAGACCCGTTGACTAAACTTCTCTCACGAGCAAAACATGATCATACCTTAGAACTCTTTGGGTGTTAATCACATAGCGATTTGAACTGGATTATTGACTCTAGTAAACCCTTTGGGTGTTGATCACATGACGATGTGAACTATGGGTATTAATCACATACATATGTGAATATTGGTGTTAAATCACATGGTGATGTGAACTAGATTATTGACTCTAGTGCAAGTGGGAGACTGAAGGAAATATGCCCTAGAGGCAATAATAAAGTTATTATTTATTTCCTTATTTCATGATAAATTTTTATTATTCATGCTAGAATTGTATTAACCAGAAACATGATACATGTGTGAATACATAGACAAACATATAGTCACTAGTATGCCTCTACTTGACTAGCTCACTAATCAAAGATGGTTATGTTTCCTAACCATAGACATGTGTTGTCATTTGATTAATGGGATCAAATAATTAGGAGAATGATGTGATTGACTTGACCCATTCCGTTAGCCTAGCACTTGATCGTTTAGTATATTGCTATTGCTTTCTTCATGACTTATACATGTTCCTGTAACTATGAGAAATATGCAACTCCCGTTTACCGGAGGAACACTTTGGATACTACCAAACGTCACAACGTAACTGGGTGATTATAAAGGAGTACTACAGGTGTCTCCGAAGGTACATGTTGAGTTGGCGTATTTCGAGATTAGGTTTTGTCACTCCGATTGTCGGAGAGGTATCTCTGGGCCCTCTCGGTAATGCACATCTTTATAAGCCTTGCAAGCAATGTGATCAAATGAGTTGGTTACGGAATGATACATTACGGAACGAGTAAAGAGACTTGCCGGTAACGAGATTGAACTAGGTATTGGATACTGACAATCAAATCTCGGGCAAGTAACATACCGATGACAAAGGGAACAACGTATGTTGTTATGCGGTTTGACCGATAAAGATCTTCGTAGAATATGTAGGAACCAATATGGGCATCCAGGTTCCGCTATTGGTTATTGACCGAGAATAGTTCTAGGTCATGTCTACATAGTTCTCGAACCCATAGGGTCCGCACGCTTAACGTTACGATGATAGTTATATTATGAGTTTATGAGTTTTAATGTACCGAAGGAGTTCGGAGTCCCGGATGAGATCGGGGACATGATGAGGAGTCTCGAAATGGTTGAGACGTAAAGATCGATATATTGGACGACTATATTCGGAGTTCGGAAAGGTTCCGAGTGATTCGGGTATTTTTTTCGGAGTATCGGGGAGTTACGGGAATACGAGGAAGAGTATTGGGCCTTAATGGGCCTTAGTGGGAAGGAGCCAGGAGGTGGCGCGCGCCCCTCCCAACCCCAGTCCGAATTGGACAAAGGGTTTGGGGCGCGGCCCCCCTCTCCCTTCCTTCTCCACTTCCCTCCTTTCCCCCGTTCTCCTAGTTGGACTAGGAAACAAGGAGTCCTACTCCCGGTGGGAGTAGGACTCCCCTTGGCGCGCCCTCCTCCTAGGGCCGGCCTCCTCCTTCCTTGCTCCTTTATATACGGGGGCAGGGGGCACCCCATAACACACAAGTTGATCTACGGATCGTTCCTTAGCCGTGTGTGGTGCCCCCCTCCACCATATTCCACCTCGGTCATATCGTCGCGGAGTTTAGGCGAAGCCCTGCGCCGGTAGAACATCATCATCGTCACCACGCCGTCATGCTGACGGAACTCATCCCCGAAGCTTTGCTGGATCGGAGCCCGGGGATCGTCATCGAGCTGAACGTGTGCTGAACTCGGAGGTGCCGTACGTTCGGTGTTTGGATCGGTCGGATCGTGAAGACGTACGACTACAGCAACCGCGTTGTGCTAACGCTTCCGCTTACGGTCTACGAGGGTACGTGGACAACACTCTCCCCTCTCGTTGCTATGCCATCACCATGATCTTGCGTGTGCGTAGGATTTTTTTTTTGAAATTACTACGTTCCCCAACACTTCCATCTGGTCCTGCATGTGCCCATCTACCTCGTCAGCGTCCACCTCGCCATTGTAATCACCATCAGCATTTCCTCCTTCTACCTGACTGCTCTGTCCTTGTTCGTAACCATAAGCATTTCCTCCTTCGACCTGACTGCGCTGTCCTTGTTCGTAACCATCATCTCCAGCATTTAACATAGATAACTGCCTCCCTACACTGCTATGACCAGGATCGTAGCCACCCTCGCCTTCATGTGCAGTGACCTCCTTCACAACGGGAAGCACTAACGCAATAGGATTGCATCCCCTTCGTTCACAACCTTGTAACCACCGCACCCAATCGGAGTCTTGCTCTATCGGCCTTAAATAAAAGTAAATTATTGTACTTGACCGTGTCCATAATGCATGAACACCGATGGTGTGTGTTTCAGTATCAAGACCTAAACTTGCCGCAATCCATTCTTTCAACTGACTGACTGACCATGTTTGAGGTGCGCTCATTGGCACCTCTATGTGAGTAAATTCACTCAGATCTGCTCCCATCTCGGTTGTTTGGACAGTACCAGGACCGTAGTAAAATCTGAACTTCACTACATCAGACATCTCGGCTCACCTATTTTTTTTCAACAACGAAATACAATTCACTAACAAATATTAGACACGTTTATATATATATATTACAGAATATTTACAGAGCAACTAATACAATTCACACAACTACAAGTATATTACAAATATTTGCCGGAGCAACTACAAATATTTACAGATTTTAATATTTGACTGCCTACAACTACAACTATATTACGGATTTTACCGGAGCTACTCCAAATATATTACGGATTTTACCGGAGCTACTCCAAATACTGACACTCATAAATACGGATTTTACCGGAGCTACTCCAAATACTGACACTCCTAAATACTTCACATCCACATATAGTACGGAATATCACCGGAGCAACTACACATTTTTACACAAATAATTAGTTGACATCTAAATATATTTACGTATACTACGGGGCAAATAACAATAATCGCACACCTAATTTATTTCACATCACAACAAATACTACCAGAGCACCTACGAAAAATAAAATGTTTGCTGAAATATACCCTTGAAGCGTGCGAATGAAGAACGACGAACGGCGACCAACAAACTTCCGGTGCTCCGCCTCCAACGACGAACGACGAACGACGAGCTTCACCTCCACCACACTGCCCCAACTTCACCACCACCACCTCCACCAAAATGCTCACCACAACCACCACGAGCTACCCCATCAGTAGATCGACACCTCTTTTGGCTGCCCTAACTAAGTTGAATCCATTCACGGTGCCAAAACCGCAAAAAACTGGTTCATTTAGGTGTAGAAATTGGTGCCTTTTTTTTACAGAGAGAGGAGAAAGTAAGAAAGAAGAAGAACAGAAGAAGAGCAGCAGGGCGTGGAGCGGGAGGATAAGGCCGCCGCAGGGAGCCGGGCCAGCGCGCGCGAGGTGGGGCCGCACCCTATCGGCCAGCAGCAGGCCGATCGGCCCGCGGCAGGCTGACAGGGGCGCGCCCGCGTTGGCAGCTCCCTCTCTCCTCCTCGCGACGTGGCCAGCCCAATCGGAGGCCGACACGTGCCACGCTTTCCAGCTGTCGGCCTACTAGTGGCCGATTGCACCCACTCGGCTTGCTGCGAGCCGACTAGAGCCAGTCGGCCAGCCGCGGGCCGACGGTGTATTATTTTTGAAAATAATTTTTTGCGCGTAATATTTGTGCAAATTAATAAAAAAATGTATTATTTAAAAAATATTAGCCTATAGCCACGAGTCCCGTGTAGCCAGTTTTTTTTGGAACAGGTGTCTTGTTTCAGAAGGTTTTTGCAATAAAGATCTTCTTTTAGAAAGAGAAAAAGGGGTTTGGTTGTGAAGTTTTTTTTTCCACAACAGGGTCTAGTTTCACAAGGTGGTTTTGTTTAAGAAAGAAGAAGAAAAAAATGGTTTAGCGATGAATACTTTCTCTTCTACAACAGGGGTCTTGTTTCGAAAACATAGCCCCGGTTGTAAAAATAGGAGTGCCCAATGTTGCGTACAAGGCCAAGCGTTGCAACACGATACATGTTTCAGAAACATAGCCACGGTTACAGAAATTGCCAGAGGAGGGCCCGGCCGTCATCGTCATGTTGGAGTAGAGGCAGTTGCTCGGGTGCTGGGTCGGAAGAGATGCAACAACTCCGGCGGCCGGCGGCGCTCAGGCCATGGTGGGGCAGCGGTGTTGTCTCGGTGAAACCTTGCAACCAGGTCCTTGTTGCAAAACCGTGAGCACAACAAAGCTAGTTGTTGCAAAGGTCCTCAGTTGGCTGGGACGGTAGATCGGATGGCTGTTTTGTGCAGCATCTGATGATCTTATCGGTTTATCACCCGGCGGCGGACGCGTAGCACTACCTAATATTGTGTCCATCTCTAGTGCAAAAAATCTACAGTGTTTGTTGTCGGATAAAAGTACGAATATCTCGCACGGGTCATATCGTCCGATCGGTCCTTGGTGTCGGTTAAGAACTAAGGAATTCTGTGATGACCGAGAATTATCAACATCAGAAAAATAATTACTCCACTTGGGCCATAGTCACTTCCATTAATTGACTCTGTAATTAATTTTTGTGAGTGCAAGCACGCCCGATGTAGAAGCATCACCACTGAGTTCCTTAAATCGCCATGTCTCTTTCTACTAAAAGGAACGGAAATGTTAAGGCCCACACGTGTGGGCGTTCACCACTCCGTCCACACGCAAGCATCGCCGTTGGTTTCGTTTTGCACGAATCTTGGAGCAAAAGGGCTGGTTTTCGGCGCCACGTTGGACGATTCTAGTGTGCGGTGTGCGAGTGGGTTCGCCCGCATGGTAGTTGCCATCCCGCGGTCAGCGGTTGCCACTGAGAGGCGTGTGGTGGAACTGCCATGCGCCCGCACACCACGGTCCGACCGCAGTTGACGTCAAACACGTTGCACACCGCTCCACCCTCTGCCTCACGGTTCCATTCACTCTCCCCCGCGTCGCATTTACCGGCACAACCCACTCGCATTACAGTCCACTGGAGGAGAAGGCGAGGGGAGAAGGCGACGGCGGAGGCGGGACAGTCGACGGTGTTCGCGGGCATTGGTGGTGCTCGTCGGAGCGGAGCGGCGTCGCCGGAACGCGTGCGGGTCGAATGTAATGCTCGCTTCATCTATCGCATACCCTCCCTGATTTTGTTCCCCTCTTTCCTCCCTGTTCGATTTCTAGATCCATTCCTAGAAATTCCGGCGATTCGGCGGTGCGCCGGCGTTCCCGCCGCTGCGGCGGTGCGCCATAGTTGTGTGCCTGCCGTTGCTTCATGGGAGTGGGCAGTTTCGTCGCCGCCGCTGCGGCGGCATCGTCGGTGAGGCTATGCCTGCTCGTAGGCAACGCATTAGTCTTGCATTTGGATTTTGAGAGTTGTCCGCCGGGTTGTTTTGGTGCGGATTGGTTCGAAATTTGGGGTTGCAGCCATTTCGCGCGAGAATTGTAAGGGTGATTTTGAGGTTGAAGCAGTTGCCATTGAAACCTAGATCTAGTCTAGTTTTGGGGTTGAAACTGCAGACTGTGACGAAATTGGCAGTATGATTGAACGTAAACAAATGTGCAGCAACTAAACTACCTGAAGAAACGTGGTAGTTGCCACAAACGTGTTCTCCCATGTGGCAACAGATTTTCCGAAAATGACTGTCATAGTTGCCACCCCAAAACGAGGTGGCAACTAATTTCATTGAACTCCTGTGGCAGTTGCCACACGCATGCTCTTCCCATGTGGCAAATTTTAATTTTGCTGAACTTGTACGATAAGTAACCAGAAAAAATATGCTTTCTGAATGTGGCAACTATGGCAGTATGACCGAACGTGAACAGGTGTGTGGCAACTAAACTACATGAACAAATGTGGCAGTTGCCACAAATGTGTTCTCTTCTGCGGCAACATATTTTTTGAAACTGACTGTCATAGTTGCCACAAATGTGTTCAAGCTCACACACAAGGGGGGCAACTAAAATTTACTGAATGAATGAGATAGTTGCCACATACACGCTCTTGAACGAGGCAAACTGATTTTTTACTGAATTTACATAATAGTAACCTCAAACATTCTTTTTCATTTGTGAGACTTGTTTTTTTTCTGAATTATTTGCGACAGTTTCCAAACTTTGATAGTTGCCACAATCGGTAGCACTGGACGGAACTAATGTGCACATCGAGTTGGCGTGTTTGCCACTTTGGATTTTGTATAATCATGTTGCAATACAGTATGTGAACACAATGTCTGTTGCCACAATACAGATATGACAGTGTGGCAAACTGGCTGCATAGTATGGCAACCACATTTGCATTCAAATAGTTAATATTTTTTCTGTTAGGTGGCAACTGCTTACCCATTGCATTTTACATTTTCACCATTAACAATTTGGTCTGTTCCGACATCAGCAGAATGGCTCGTGGCGATCATCAAAGTGATGATGACGATTTCATGGATCCACCTCAACGTAACCAGGCAACTGGAAGGAGAAAAGAGGGCGATGAGGTAACTGTCCGCACACCCGCCCCCTCCTCCTGATTTATGTTATTTGTTGGCAGCTAGATCTTTTTTATAGTCGTCCATCATGAACTAAATTTTCATAACATTGCAAAAACATGGCAACAGCTCAACACTTTTGTGTTTGTTTTTTTCAGAAGAAGAAACGTATTTGCAACAGAGCCTCCCAGGAATGTCTGACCGTGTTGATTGACAAATTCACTGACGATCAAAAGGGAGCTGCTGCTGAGATGGGTATGCAGGTTCTGATGGATGTCCGGTGTACGAACCTTGTCAACCCGGTATGCGACTGGCTTGGTGAGATATACGATCCCGCCTCCAGGGAATTCGTGATCCCGGGACGGGGAAGACTTCCATTGAATGAGGAATCCGTGTTCTGCACTTTGGGTGTGCCTCGGGGACATATCAAAGTCCCGTACGAGGTTAATAATGAGATCGAGGAAGAGTTGTTCGCCCGTTTGTTTCCTGGGTTGGAGGCAATGCCGAACACGTCTATACTGGCAGATTCTCTGCAGGACATGACGATGCACGGAGAAGTTTTCAAGATGAAGCTACTCATGTACCTCATCTCAGCTGTTTTCGCGCCGACCACTTCTCTTCGCCCAAGCAACAAATGTTTCCCCATCCTGGTGAATGATCCATGCTTGCTACTGCCAGTGTTTTCGTTGCGTTTCTTCCGTTTTGATTTCTGACGCGGCAAACTTTTTGCCCTGAAATTTTGTGTGGTGCAGGCGAATCTGAAAAACGTGAAGAGTATGAACTGGTGTAAGTTTATTGCCGACTTTCTCCATGATGCTTTCAAAAACAAGATGTACCAGAAGGGTTGTCGTCTGCACTTAATGGTATTTATTTTTCACCAGATCTCTGTGCGAACTCTTTGTTTATAACGTACTTTTATTTCATGCATGACAATCTGGTCATAACAAGATGGCAACTGCCATAGTGACAATGTGGCAACTGCCATAATGACAACGTAGCAACTGTCATACTGACAATGTGGCAACTACCTTCATATTAGCATGGCAACTGCTATCACAGTAGGATGACAACTGCCATCACACTTTGATGGAAACTAACACATACATATTATCGTTGGATCATACATTATCCTGCTCTTTTTTTTCTGAACTACAAATTAACCATGATGGAAACTGATATTTTCTTTTCTTTGCAAAATTGTTTTAAATCAGCTCATGTATGTCGACTCTCTTGATCTGTCCACCGTGGATTTCACCGGGATAGGAGGCCCGCCGCCTACTCACAAGTTTGCTGTTTCTGCGTGGACCATCAGCGCTGTCAAGGCTATGCTTGCCGCAGACAGGGCAACTGATGGCACATATGGAAAACTACAGGTTAGTTTTTGTTTATGTCTTTTTCACACGGCATGCTTACAAATTTGACATGACGCAACCGTCCGTGGTTTATAAGGCATGCTTACATTTTCTTTTTTTGTTTTTCATAGCTGATGGCCAAGCATGCTATAGACTACAGCGTGTTTGGGGGGCCTCAAAAATTTGAAAAGTGGATGGACGTGCACTCAGCTCCGTCTTGCCCTTCTGAGGTAATCAAAATGTCCACATCTACGGTTTGCCGTGGATTACATGTTGATGTCGCGGAAGCGAATGCAGTACGGGTGTTGTTTTGTTGATGCTTCTTGTTTTCGTGCACAGGCGAGGGCACCAGTGGAGCATCTAATTGGGCAGTTTGCATCCGGAATGACCGGCCTGCTCGGGAAGTTGGTTGAGGGGTGGACGTCCCTCAGTGCCTCTGACAGCGACGCGGTTGCGAGGCAGTTCACTTCATTTGTCCCAGAACGTACACATCGGCCAACCGGTTGCAGTGGCCGGTATGACTACAACAGCTCCCAAGAGCCCGGTGACACACAGGATGATGTGGATGGAGACGCTGGCCTCAGCAAGGACGACGACGATGACACCGATGACGATGAACACGCTGAAGTTTGCACATGCGGCAACAAGGGCAAGGATGCAACAGGTGCCCACCCACCGGAGAAAGTGAAAGAACATACGGCTGCGAGAGGCGAGGGGGTTTTGCCATCAAGGAGGGGGAGGGCTCCAGAGGATGTTGGGCAGGGTTCTGCTGGCAAGAGGTCTAGGATCGATCCCGTAGCTGCCAGGAAGAGGTTCGACTCTCAATTTTAGTTTTCTGCTGTGTATCTTTTCTTTGGAACAATCTCATCCATTTCTTTTGCACTTGTTTTTTTGTCAAGCGCGGCAATTAGTTTGTTGTCTGACAATTGCTACCTTCTTTTTTCCTTCCATCTGTTGCGTGCAGTGAGCCGACCGCTGGTGGACGAGCAGCTACGAATAAACAGGCGCCAACGCCAACCCGTGTTTCTGCTCGCTTGAACAAAGGTGCCCCCATTGCCGGTGACATCCCTTCCACCAGGTCTTCTGCTCGTACGACGACGACCAACACCGGGGATCCTGTCGTGTTGCCTGACCTGAGGAAGGCAGTCAAGAAGTAGGTTTCTCCATGTGCTTTTCATTTGAGATAGCGGTTTTTTTCTTGATTTTTCAATGCAACTGGTCTGCTTTTGTCACATGTTCTTCTGTTATCATCCCCCACGAGGCAACTGCTGTTTTTCCAAATGATTTCTTCCTTCATTTTTTAAATGTATGGCAACTCCTATTATCTTTACATGGCAACTGGCATCTAGGCCAAATGGCAACTATTTCTGTACCTAATGGCAACTGTCATCTTTTTTTTTACCATTTTCTTCTGAGAGTTCATCCCCCACCTAATTTTGAAATTACATTCCTCACAGATCAGACATTTCTATCATTCCTTTCAATTTGCCTAACTTTTGATAACTGCTGCTGTATGGCAACTGCTAACTATGGCACATGGCAACTCATGACCCCCTTACATGGCAACTACCAGCTTTTTCCACTTGTTTTTAGTTTTTTAATGCTTCTATCATTGCAAACATATTTTTTTGTCCATTTTTTTCATACCATTTTTCACGTGCTTTTTTTCCTTTGCAGGGTGAAGAAGACTACTACGCGCGGGGCCAAGCATATCAGTAGAGACCCACTCGAACGCCTGCATTCAAAGTTGTCAACAGGTGGCAACTCAGATGTACATGAGGCGCCAGGCTACAATACTGCTGCTGCACCGTCAACTGCTCCCACTAACTCTGATGCAAGTGGCCGACCATCTCCGTCGGCTGCAGATGTGCAGGCTAGAACAACAGGCATCCGTACATCGGGGAGTGACGAGTCGGTATCCTCCAGGACAGCTGAAATATTGCCAACTCTTTTGGCAATGAAGGATGCTGTTGTGAGCCATGCCACCCCATCAGCAAGCGTCGAAGTGGATGCTCCCGAGACCAACCTAGGCAAGGAAGATTCCCGCTCACCTGACACTGATTCCAAGCGCGTGCCTGGTGTCTCACCTGTGTCCATGACAGAAGCGGCTGAGGCGGCAATTCACAAGGATATGCCATCTGCAGATGAGAATCCTGGCACAACAGCTCCAGCTCCTGTCGGTGGAGATACTGCTAAGGCGACCGTTCCGCGTGCTGGTCTTCCACCTAGGCGTCGTAGCCCCCGCAAGCAATCAACAGACATACCCAACGCTCCGGTTGTAGCTAGGAGCAGGAGAGACGAATCTGGTTATGTTCCTGCGTCCACACTGTTCCCGCCACCTACAAAAATCAATGTGATGGAGAAACCGCAAGACCGGAGCACAACTGATGCAGGTGTCAAGCCGGGCATGAGTGACACAGAGGAACGCCCGGAGCAGACTGCGCCTTCACCCGCAGCGGAAATCCCCAGCATAAATCTGCGCACTTCCAGGCTCCCAGTCAATGTCGGTGTCCCCTACAGTCCAAACAAGAAGATTGTCATGAAAGCTGCGGCTGAGACCGCTGACAACATGCCCCGCCCTGCAAATAAGGCCGATCATTTTGTAGCGGCCGATTCAGATATGTTTGTCGATCTTTCACCCTTGGATTCTGCCCCGAAAGTTGTTCGTGGTCCGTCCAGTAGGAATGAGAGGCACCCAATGGCCTTTACCCCACCGAGCTTCAGCCTCGGCGTCAGTCAAGATCAACCGGTGGTGCATGATCCTATACCAGTTGCCTTTGCTTTCCCAGGAGGCATGCCCGCAATGATGGCGCAACCAATGGTCGAGGGCAGGAAGGCTGTCAAGTTCGCAGAGCCAATTGTGCAAGGTACACTCATCACGCACTTACGATTTTCTTGTATACATGTTTGTAGTTTGACTTTTGTCCCAATCACATTCTTTGGGGGTCCTCACTTGTGACGGCAACTGCCATGTGACGACATGGCAACTGGATTTGATGCACCATGTCACCTACGTTTTTTTCTTTGCTGCCATGCTGCGTTTGACATTTGGGCAAGCACGTGGCAACTGAAGTTATTTCAACATGGCAACTGTAGTTGCTGTCACATGGCAAATACAGTTCAGTACACATGGCAACTGGATTTGCCACATCATGCCACCTGCATTTTTTCTACCATGCTGCATTTTTTCATACGGCATTCACATGGCAAGTGGAGCCAACACAACATGGCAACTGCAGTTGCTGTGACATGGTACCTACAGTACAACTAGGTGGCAACTACAGTGCACTACATGGCAATTGTATTTGCTATGTCATAGCGACTGTAGTTGGACCACCCATGGCAACTGCCCCACTTTTTCTACCTACATATCACATCATGGACCTTTACCTCCTCACAATCCATCTGTTTTTGGATTTTATATGTATCCTAACCCACTTTTTTCTATATTCATTTGCAGCCACCCCTGAGGAGATTTCACCGTCACTTGATGAAGTTTACCGCATGATCGAGGAGACAGCATTGCGGAGGAGTTCCTCACGAGGGCAAGGGCAATCAAGTTTCAATGTGCCTGCAGATACGGTATCTGAGGATACCATTAGGAGTGTCACCCCTGGTCCTGTGAGGCAGCAGAGGGTAGTTCACCCACCCCCCGCGGAAGACTACGAGCCCGAATTCAGGGCCACTAAGGAACAGACCCAGCTGTACGATATCGTCAAGCGTTTTGGAAATGCGAGGACCAACAGCAAGCACATGAAGGAGCTGAAAGCGTAAATTACCATACCCCATAATCTCTCATCTTGCTTACTCTTTTTTACCATTTATCTACTTCATACTTTTTATAAATGGTCCGCTTACGTTTTAGTTCTTTCATATATTTTTTTACTTAGTAGGCATGATTCTTCCATGCTATATCGTTTTCATACAGCTCATGTTTGGACAGAACGAAAGTCATTCAGTGCGGAGCGACGTACGTCACCTGGGTGATCTTGCCGAGTCCGTGAGGCCAAACGGAAAAAATTCGACGACTGTAGTTGCATGCGGGATCGACTACATCAACAATCACACCGATGTATGCGCCGACAAGATAATCATGCATTACAGTGTGACCTGCAAAATATGGGATGGTGACTTCCACCACAAAATCCTAAGGAACAATTTTGCACAACACGGTGACTTCAAGCTCACACTGAAGAAATATGTGAGTACTCCTTTCCTGTCTGCACCGTTTTTTCACATGGCGTGGTTTTTTGCCAGAACCTGTACTTGTGTTTGTGTGGCAGAAGTTTTCATGTGGCAACAGTTGCCGTGCACACTGACTTCTTGATTTTTTGTATCCCCATGCAAACTATGTGGCAACTTGATAGTAAAATACATGGCTCATTTTGTTCATACAATGGACGGCAACTTTCTTTCAACTACTCCCACCCATAATCAAACATTCTACATGATTCTAATTTTTTTGTCCCTCTGTTGTTCTTTCATGTGAACTTTGTATCTCATTTCTTCACTTTTTTAAATGCAGGTCATGTTCCCCATGTTCCAGGAGCTTGCACCACACGACCGACACGACAAGTGTGGTTACCACTATGCGGTCTATCTTGACCTGAAGAACCAACGTATCGAGGTGCTTGATTCAATCCGTTCGGAAGCTGATGGAGACCTTACTACGCATGCCGAATTCTTCATCAAGAACCTCAAAGAGACTTGGAACCGTCACTACGAACATTCAAAGGTCCAGATCAGGCATTTCCCGACTGAGTATGTGGCGACTGTGAAGCAAGGGAACACGTAATTTCTTTTAACCCGCTCCTTCATGTGCCATTTTTACATCAATCCACCCCCTCTTTTTGTTGACACATCTGAACTGAAGTCCATCTTTGCTGCAGCTGTCCATTTTGCGTGTTCACCTGAACTCTTTTTCCTCGTGCAGGACGGACTGTGGCTTTCACGCGCTGGAATACTTTGCAAAGTGGGAAGGCAGAATTTTCCCCGCTATCACAGATGCAACGGTCGTTGAGCTCCGAAAAATCTGCACATGGAACTGGCTGACGAATGAAGATTTCAACAAGCGGTCCGGAGCACGCGAGTTCGTGGAGGAAGCTGTCAAGCAAGTCATCAAGAAGTACAAGTGATCACGTGGCATTACACACCAGACGCACACCTTACATTCTGTTGTTGAGGAATGTAAGGTACTATCTCTCTGTTCTTTGTCGAAAACTATGTTTTGTGTGCTACGTTATGACTGCAACCTCGTGTAGCCTACTATGTAATGGTGGCGTGTTAGCGACATTTTTAGTGTTTTCTGTAATACATGTGTGGACGTGAACCTATTTTAGGCGTTACATCAGATCTGTTTTTATGTTTATCATTACGACAGTGGTTTCGTCGTTTCTAGCATCGTTTTTTGCTGTTTCGAATGCGTCTGCGATGTTTTCAAAAAAAAGATGGCAAATGTAGTTCAACAGACATGGTTAGTGAAAGTCATCGTCATTTTTTCATTTTTGGCTGTTTTGCTTGTTCTTTTTCATCGCTAATTGCACCGGCTAGCATTGGGTAGGTTTATCATGTAGCCATAACCTTTGCTGCGGTTTATGCACGTTTACGCTTTTTTTCCAACTTTGTTTTCCCATACATTGCACACAACACACTACGTGCTTCTAAACCGCATCGTATTTGTCATGGGGATATATGCCATGCAGAGTCATTACAAAAAGCATCCGGAAATTTTCAGTACAGCTAACATGGCAGATACATCATAAATAACATGGCAGATCCAGTACAACTTACATGGCAAATCCAGTACAACTAACATGGCAGATCCAGTACAACTAACATGACATATTTAGTATAAAGTAGCATGGCATATTTAGTATAAAATAGCATGGCTTATCTAGTATAAAA
This sequence comes from Triticum dicoccoides, assembly GCF_002162155.2. Classification (NCBI taxonomy): domain Eukaryota; kingdom Viridiplantae; phylum Streptophyta; class Magnoliopsida; order Poales; family Poaceae; genus Triticum; species Triticum dicoccoides. The sequence continues at coordinate 504,792,401 of NC_041383.1, forward strand.
TAGCATGGCATATTTGGTATAAAATAGCATAGCTGATTAACTACACATAACATGGCAGATTAAATACCCATAACATGGCAAATGCATTTATCCATTCAATGAATTTTCCTTCTACTTCTGTCCCCCCTCAAGAGTCATTCTCCCAATTAAAAAAAATCCCATCGTATAGGGGTACAAAACAAAATGTCCACATGGACCATGTCACAGCGCCCCAATTTTTGCTCATGGATTGCCCGCCCCTTTCTTCGTTTTCTTGTGTTTTGCTTGAATCTCCAGTCCTGACTTGTACCTTATCTCTCTCGGACGACCCTTTGTGATGGAACGGGGTGGGTTCCTGACCTGGGTTTGTGTGCTTGCTGTTCCAGATCCTATCTCCGAGTTTTCAGACGATGGCCCCGTGGATGAAGGCACACTTGATGTGCGGGGGAACCGGTGTAAGGCTTCCTCGGCTTTCCTTTTTTTGATCTCATCAAGCTCTCTTTTCAGTGCCTTCCTGTGTTTTTCTGCGACTCTCGCTGTGTCATCACTCTTGCACGCTTCATCAATTAGCTCAGCATAGTTCTTTGTCAGCACAACGTGCCTCACGGCTTCCATGGTTGACTCAGGTCTCTCGTCATGCACAGCCAGAACTGCGTGTGTTGTCTGCGGCGCCAACACGTCGTCAGCGTCCCAAGTCCATCGCCTCCTTATGAAATGGCAGGGCATGCGTGTCACAGCGTTCATGTCCATGACTTTTAGTATGTGACAGCACACAATGCCGTCCCGTTCGAATTTGCAGCATTGGTAGTAGTACTCGCCTTCGCCTATCGAGGCTCTGACGAAGTAGTTCCTTCCTTTGTCCGCGTCTTCAAGTTCTGAATCTGACATGCCCAAAATAGAACACACCTTGAACGTATGTTCGTCCACCCAGAAAGCCGTGAACATGCTGGCACGCTTTATTTCTTCCTGGAATCTGCAAGTTTTGTGTGTTTTCTGTTAAACTTTCGTGCGATCTTTTTCTTGTACACCCTTATGTTGTCATGGAAATAGAAATACATTTTGTTTGAACATGGCAAACATAGTTCATTGAACATGGCAAATATATTACGTTGAACATGGCAAATGCAGTACACTACACATGGCAAATGCATTACAACATACATGGCAATTGTAGTACAACAGACATGGCAATTGCAGTACATTTTCAACAAACATAGTTCATTTCCACACCAACATTCCCCAATGGAAGCACATTGCATAAAACATGGCAACTGCATTTTTGTTAAACATGGCATCTACAGCTGAGTAAACATGTCAATTGCATTTCAAAAAAAAAGGGCAGATGCATTTCATTAAACATGGCAACTGCATTTCAGCATATGTGTCGCCAATATAACATTTTTTTAGCATTTTTTGACATTGGCATTTGCATGCCAACATGCTCCAATGGAAGCACAGCGCATAAAACATGGCAACTGCACTTCATTCAACAAGGGAAATGCACCCGAGCAAGTATGCCAAAACAAAATTTTCATTTTAACATGGCAACTGCATCTGAGTAAGCATGGCAAACAGTATTTCATTAAACATGGCAGCTGCATGTCATGGCAACTGCATTGCACTCTATAAGGCCCCTACTGACTTGGTGCTTTTTATGCAAATAAGACTGTAATGCAACTGACTTACTTGTTAAAGATCTTGTTGGTGTATATCTTGCTCATTTGCCTCTCCATCGGTAAATACGTTAGCAATTTTGGCTGCTTTAGGGCTGTGGTCGCTTCTTGCTGTAGCTCAGATCCCAGAATTTTTTGTTGCAAAGCTGTGTACTGCTTGGCAAACTGTAGCAATGAGTTGCCAGGGCTGACGTACCGCTTTAAAACAGCATTGAACCCCTCGCTGCGCTGCGTAGTCTGCAGAAAGGGGAAGAAGCACTGCATGAAGTAGGCCGGCACCCAGTACATTTGCTTCTCCCACAGGCTAACAAGAGTCTCGTTGTCCTGGACTTGATGTGTTTCAGTCATGGCCATCCAGCTCCTTTCAAACTCCTCCACCGTCAAGCTGTGGTCCACGCACAGCTCGAATGCCTTGTGCAGCTCTGGACGGTCGGCAAAGAACGGTCCTAGCGTCTCCTCAGCCTTCTTTATAATGTGCCACCTGCAGTGCCTGTGCACTGCCAACGGAAAGACCTCCTCTATGCATGCACGCATGCTGAAATCTTGGTCCGTTATTATGTTCATCGGAGCAAGTCCATCCATGCACTCCAAGAAGGTCTTGAACAGCCAAACATACCCATCTGTGTCTTCGTTCCAGACGAGGCCGCATCCGAACTGCAACGACTGATTGTGGTTATTTATTCCTATGAACGGAGCGCATGGCATCTTGTACATATTGGTGAGGTACGTCGCGTCGAATGAAATGCAATCTCGGAAATGTTTGTAGGCTCTCCTTGCAGCACCATCCACCCAATACATGTTCCTGACATGGTCCTCATCGTCCAACCTTATCCTGTAGAAGAAATCTGGATCTTCCTTTGCTTTCGCATCGAAGTAGGCTATTGTGGCCTCTATGTCTGCCAACTTGCTCTCTCTACAGTACTTGGCCTGTAGGTTTGTGACGTCAGCTGGTATGTACGGCATGCTACTCAGAGTCCCCTTTTTGCTGTGGATGAGAGATAGTATCTGTACCATTCTTGATGGACCGACGTTACAATCATGTAGCAGCTTTACGAATTTCCTTTCGACGGGGGTGAACCCTCTGTGGGCGGTCAGAAATTTCACCAGGTCGAACTTCTTTATGAGTTTGTGGTTGTGCTCGTCAAAATACTCATTGACCACCCATGTTGCTCCATCTACGTTTAGCTTACACCGGACAGGGCACCCCGTCTTGAGAATGATGCCTCTCTTTTGTTCCGGAACGACAGGCGCAACACCTTTCCCCTTCTTGTTCCTCCGTGCCTTGTGGCACCTCATCTCACCTCTGCTGTACTCATTAGTTTTCTTAATTTTCCTATGGTACTCGGTGTTGATCGCAAATCCATGGAACTTTGCGTATGCCTGGTAGTATTCCTTTGCTTCTGCGAACGATCCAAATCTCTGCCCAATGTATGGTGGCTGAGGTACCACGATCTCGGATTGCCCACCATCTTCATCCTCTTGTGCGTCGTCGTCAGTTTCATCATTCGCTTCAGTATCGGCGGCAGTTCCATCTACTCGAGTGTTGCTAGTGCTTGTGTTCAAAGGGGTGCTCGTCGGCATTGCTGGAATGATTGCCATTCCCGACTCTGACTCGAAATTGTTTGCGGCATGACAGTCTGCTGGCTGGTGGAACGCGTCTTCCGTGCGCTCAGAGCTCCCCGCAGTAGATGTCCCCGCACCGCTGTTCACTGTAGTTGTAGGTTCTGTAATAGAAAAAACAAGCACGAGAGTAAGATTTTTTGGTTGAATAAGATGTGTATCACAACGGATCACACCATCTTCGATTGATTTGGCACGACATTTTTTCAAATAGCAAGCCGTGAGACTGCGTGTGGACATGTGTGGCAGATGTAGCTGTCCAGTCATGGCAGGTACTGTTCAACAAACATGGCAACTATTGTTTTGCCTACAAAAAACTACAAACAACAAATGTAGTGATGTTTTTTGTGGTTCAATTTTTTTCCTTACCTTGTTGTGCTGCATTTGGCCATCTTGTGTGGTCTGTGACACCAAAATGTCGTGCTCCACCTGCAATTTGTGAAGCTTGCCACGGGATGTTTGCCGTGTCACCACCAGCGTAATACGCTATAAGCATAGTAGTGGTTGGTCAATTCATGGCAATTTGCAGTTTGTGCTAGCACGGCAACTGCAGTCGCCCCTGATGTGGCAACTGCAGTTTTACTAGCATGGCAACTATAGTTGCATCGGCATGGCAACCGCAGTTGTTCCTCCATGGCAACTGCAGTTGCGATGACATGGCAACTGTAGTTGCTCTGGCATGGCAACTGCAGTTGTTTCTCCATGGCAACTGCAAGTGTCCACTGATGGCAACAACAGTTGTCCAGGGATGGCAAATGTAGTTTTAAATTCATGGCAATTGTAGAAGTCCAGTCATGGCAATTTGGAGCTGCCAACTATGCCCCTTCTGCTAATTGAACATCCGCACCTTCACTTTTTTTATGGACTGACCTGTGTATGACGTCGATGGCAGGTACATGGGTGCTGGCTGATGCCACGTGCTGCATGAAGGCCCTGCATTTTCACCCGTGATAACTCGTGAGTCCTCTTGCCAGTTTTTTTGCATGTCCATTTTTTCACGTCCACAGCAGTATGTGTTTTTTTTTTGGTTTTGCATTACCTTGATTAGCCATACTAGCTAGTTGAGGTTGGTTGCCCGTACATATGTCAGTGTTAGCGCCTTGTGACTGAACTTGCCATGGGGCCCCCCTGAGAGTGTTTTGGTCATAAGAACCTGCAAAAAATGGGAGTGTAGGACATAAGTAGAATGTCATCTTCATCGTTGCGAAGTTGGCAACTGCTCTCTTCTTTTTGTTACCACGCATCATACCTACGCTTGCATACTGTTCTAGTAGTGGCAGCAACGGCCCTGCAGAGATGAGTTGACTATACTCTGCTGCATCCCAAGGCGGTGTTTCTGGCCTTTGAGAACCCCAAGCATCAGCGCCACCTTCGCGATTCATCCTTTCCGCGTCTCGATTCTTTTCCGACATGTTCTCAATCACTGGATGATCAAAAAGGCATCAATAATCCACAAGAATTGTATTCTTCTGCTGCTTGCACATGGAAGATAGGGATGGCAAGCAACAGGTCAAAATAGGTGGCAATTGTCATCATACACAAGCGGCAACTGTCGTTACACACAAGTGGCAATTATTTTTTCCCACCCTCTTCATTCAAAAAATCGTCCTTCCTGCCCTTTTTAGGGATTCCTACTCATCCATTTCATACCCAACTACTTAAGTGCCTAAACTAGGCACCTAAGTTAACCTCAAACGTAGTACATGGCAGATCTGGTGTATTCTGCCTGGCAATTGCGAATATACACCGAACCATGCAGTGTTCTACCCCTATAGTATGGACCCAGTACAAGATCGGGAGATTTTCAGCCTTAAGGATGAGAGGGAAGGACGAGATCAAGAATTTTCACCTGGTTTTAGTTGATCGTGTCTGGAGGGCTGGATTGGAGTGGGCGGCTGGGGATGGGAAGGGTTAGGGTGTGGTTTGGGGTCGGAGCGCCCTACGGATCTGCCCTGGTTGCCATGGCAACCAGGGATGGCCGGCGACGGATGTCGGGGTTCGACGGATGAAACGGAGGCGTGGATCGGCTGGGTCGTGCGGGCAGCCGGTCTTCTGGCCCGGACGGGGCAGTGCGGGCGGGTTTGCCACACACCGAACGTGCGGGCCGTGCTTTTGTGCGCTCGGACGTGGTCGTGCGGGCCGATCTCCGTCTATGCCGCACGAGGCGTGCGGGCGAGTTCCTATCGACGCCACACGTGTGGCAGTTATTCGGACCCAAAAGGAATAAGGATCCCCCTCTCGCGTCCAGACTGCAAATTCCAGTATTTAAGCGCGCCACCTCCATCTCCGCTTTATTTTCTCTCAACAACTCCCCTTCGATCCATCCGTTGCCGATTGAGTCCATATCATCATCATCAGCAGTTCTAAAAGGTAATTAATTATCATCATGGACCTTCTTCGGATCTCTCTCTCTCTCTCCCTCTCTCTCATCGCTCAATCCAGCGGATGGTGCTTCTTGCATGCCTGCTATGTCGTGCTTCTGTTTCATCCATGATTCAAGCTTTCTATGATCTGTTTGGTTGATTTCTAGAGGGCCAAAAGGAAGTGATGGAGCACGGCGAGCAGGAGCAGCACGCCATGGACCTGCCGCCGGGCTTCCGCTTCCACCCCACCGACGAGGAGCTCATCACGCACTACCTGGCCAAGAAGGTCGCCGACGCCCGCTTCGCCGCCCTCGCCGTCTCCGTCGCCGACCTCAACAAGTGCGAGCCCTGGGACCTGCCATGTAAGCACCTCTTCATGCACCAACCTATGTGATCCATACGATAGAACCCACGAGCTACCGAATTGATCAGTCGACATGCATGCAGCGCTGGCTAGGATGGGGGAGAAGGAGTGGTACTTCTTCTGCCTCAAGGACCGCAAGTACCCGACGGGGCTGAGGACCAACAGGGCCACCGAGTCCGGGTACTGGAAGGCCACCGGCAAGGACAAGGACATCTTCAGGGGCAAGGCCCTCGTCGGCATGAAGAAGACGCTCGTCTTCTACACCGGGAGGGCGCCCAAGGGCGATAAGTCCGGCTGGGTCATGCACGAGTACCGCCTCAACGCCAAGCTCCACGCCGCCAGCACCAGCCGCGGCTCCCTCTCCGGCGGCAGGGCCGCATCGTCCAAGGTAGCAACATCTTTTCACCATGCATGTGTGTATCTTGCTTGTGATCGATCATATATACTTGGTCATTCGTAGTAACCACCGGCCGGCCGGTTCTCTTTGTAGAACGAGTGGGTGCTGTGCAGGGTGTTCAAGAAGAGCCTTGTAGGCGGCGTAGTGTCGTCGGCGCCGGCGTCGTCCGCAGCAAAGAAAGGCGGCGTGGGGATGATCGAGGAGATAGGGTCCTCCGTGGCCGATGTCACCCCGCTCCCTCCGCTCCTGGACATGTCCGGCTCCGGCGCCTCCTTCGTCGACCCGGCGGCGCACGTGACCTGCTTCTCCAACAACGCGCTGGAGGCGGGTCAGTTCTTCAACCCGACGGCGACGGGCGGCTGCGCCACGGACGCGGACCACCACGGGCTAGCCTCGTCATACTCCCCGTTGGCAAGCTTCACGCAGTACGGGGGGCAGCTGCACCACGGCGTGAGCCTGAGCCTGGTGCAGCTCCTGGAGAGCAGCGGGTACCACCGTGGTCTCGCCGACGACATGGCGCCGTGCGGCAACCAGCAGCAGCCGGCCGCGTGCAAGGGCGAGCGGGAGAGGCTGAGCGCGTCGCAGGACACCGGGCTCACCTCCGACGTGAACCCCGAGATCTCTTCTTCCTTCGGCCAAACGTTCGACCACGAGCCCGCGCCGTGGGGCTACTGACCAAGCAAGCTCTCCGCATGCACCGCGTTCGTGGCGAAGGATGGATGGATTATTAGCATTTACCGGTGCTAGATTACTGTAAATAAGCCCGCGAGGGATCAAGCTAGCACCGGCCGTTAATTAGCTTCATTGTGGTGTGATCTGTATAGTTGTAGATTAATCAGCAGTGTGGTGATTTGGGGGTGTAATTAGCATTACTGTATTGGGATCCATCGACATACTAGTATATTTCATTATCATTTTGCCAGCTTAATTATAATCAATCAACTAGATATTAGCAAGTTGGCAGCTGCGTTCGTTAAGTGAAGATATAGACTAATTGTCTAATAAGTATATTGTATGTTGTGAGTAGCTAGCTAGTGTGTGATGATCTCATGACGGAAACCTAACAGTTTGACTTGTTGTGATAGTAGTTAGTACCGCTAGCTAATCTAGCAATTAGACCTTAAAAGATTCGGTGGCGCCGGAGCTCTGCGCCATTACTGTCTTGCTACCTTTGGCCCATGACTGGCATGTCTCAACCATCACACGCAAATCTAATCCCGATTACTGTCCTTGGGCGCGGATCACATCACGTCGCCACCCTTGCACAGTGCGCATGACATGACATGATGTGGGCGAGCTTGGTATTAGGGTTGGCAAACCGCAACAACACATAACAACACTCGTGTCACCAATTTGGTTCCCCGTGCCTTGTCTCAATGCCTGTGTGCCCCCCTAATGATTCGATGATCAGCTCCGTGGCATCTGATCGAGTGGGTCCCACACCTCCTTAGTAGAGCATCTGCTGTTTTCAATCAAAATCATGGTGGATCCAGTTCATGAAAATTACTACTCCCTCCGTCCCATAATGTAAGACATTTCTTTGAGTGTCAAAAAACGTCTTACATTATGAGACGGAGGGAGTATTATATAGTGTATGTTGCATGATTATCTTATTGAAAGAGAATTAGGGAGTATGTGGCAGGAAGCAGGGGCCGGTTAGGTCAGCTAACCAGATAGAGAGAGAGAGACCGAGCTTCGCTACCATGCATGTCCATGGCCAGGGAGGGAGCTGATGAGCGAATGCGGCAAGGACATGTGTGCAGTCTCTGGATCCTCTTGGGCCGTCGGTGTGGGGCACCTGCCATAGTTTAAGATATCTCCTCTCTGTTTTAGTGTGTCTCGTATCTCTGAACATCATCTCCTCCGGAAATATATTCCCCTCCTGTCTGATTAAATATTTTGGTAGGGGCACAAGTGTCGATTTGACGGGTGTTCCAACTTCCGGCGATTCATCTATAGCTGCCTACCACTAGTCTGATGAGTTCAGGAACAAAGTCTCTGTACAACGTACTGTTGCATCCACTTTGTTGGGCGACCGGGGGGGCTCCAACCCTACCCGTCGGGTCACCGCTCCTTCCTCTCCCTCCTCTCCGTCACCGTCGTTGGTCGGCGCTGGGCATAGCCTGTGCGTGCGACGGAGGCGGAGGCACTCCTCCTTCTCATGGGTCATAGAGTGACGCGAGGCGCCCAGGCTCGAGGGTGTGACCCCGATCTGGACTGCGGCGGCGTCGATCTGGTTCATGACGGCCCAAATCTGGACTAAGGCGGTGTGGCGGCCGACCGGCATCCTAATGGCGGCTGTGGTGGCAGTGTCGGCGACGGCCATGGCTGTGGCGCGGCAGTGTCGGAGGCGGCGCGGGCTGCGGGCGCGGCGGTCTGCCCTATTCGGGCGGCGGCGGCGATGCGCCATCTGCCTTTGGATCGGCGGCGGCGGCATGGAGGGCCTGGTGGTCGCGTCGGCGGCACCTGCGGTTAGATATGTTCTGACCGATGCAGCCGATGGTGGTGGTCATCTCTTTCGTCAGGGGTGGCCGGCCTGCGGCTGGTGGTCGAATCTTGAGATCCGTCAGCTACTCCCGGATACGAGTTGGGGAGACATAGTTGCCGGTGAAAACCGAGCCGTTGCTGGGCGATGGCGGCTTTTGCGCCGTAACCTTGATGAAGTTGTCGTCGTGTAACTGTTGTCGACTCACTCGTGCTGCTTCGGGGGAAACCCTAGGATCTGGTCTTCCAGATCGGACGATGGCGGTACTATGGTGTCGTCTCTCTTGGGAGCATCATTTGTGGAGTAGCGTTGCAAGACAGAGGAAGGAGGTGGAGCGGCTTCGTCTTGCACGGAGCTTCAGTGGAGCTGTCAAGTCATGCCTAGCTGACAGGTGCTACGCTGAGTCATGCCTTATTGGTAGGTGCTACGCACGACGGATCTTCCAGAGTCTCCGCGTCTGGACGGACGAGCGCAGGGCGGTGGCGCCGTTGGGTGCCGTGGTGGCGTCGACGGATGTCCGGAATAGCAAGGAAGGTGCGGATGTCTCTGTTGAGAATAGTCTAGAATCATCTAGATATCTTGTACGGTTGGTTTAAGACAGAAGATAAGACTAGACCGAACCTTCCTAGTTTGTTAAGATTCGTAGCTTTCCTCTTATCATCTTGTACTCCAAGTCTTGCCTTGTATATGCCATGATCTAGGGCTATTCTGATCCTATATAAACACGCAATCAGCGGCCTACCAAGGTAGGTTGATACGCTTCCAAACTTACATGGTAATCAGAGTCCCCCTTCCAAAACGCATCTAGCTTTCCTTCCCATCGCCATGGCCTCTTCATCCCACGCCCCTGTCAACCCACTTACGAGCCAAATCACCGAGGAATTAACTCGGGAAAATTACCTTCTGTGGAAAACCCAATTTCTTCCCCAGATCTGAGCCGCCTCTCTGTATGGATACCTTGATGGATCCACTCCCGAACCAGAAAAGTTCATCGCCGACAAGGATGGCAAGCCCACGAGCGCTCCCAATCCGCTGCACGGCGCGTGGATCATCCAGGACCAGCAGGTGCTCACGTACCTGATGAACTCCGTCTCCAAGGAGGCCCTCACGCAGATGGTATCGGTTGAGACGATGCACGCGGCCTGGACTGTGTTGAAGAACATGTTCTCTTCACAGTCCCACTCCTGCGTCAACAATCTTCACATCGCCCTCGCCAATGCGCAGAAGGGCAATCAACCTGTTCCCGTCTACTTCTCCCGGATGCGGTCGCTCGCCGACGAGCTTGCGGCCGCCGGCAGGCCCATAGAAGACGACGAGCTCATCTCCTTCATCCTGGCCGGCCTCTACCTTGACTACAACCCTCTGGTATCCGCCCTTGATGCTCGCACTGAGCCTGTTACTCTCGATGTCCTGTACTCGCAGATGGCCAACTTCGATCAGCGGGTGGAGTTGTTCCACGGCTCTAGCAGCAACGGCGGCTTCAAGTCTTCCGCAAACGCTGCAGCTCGCGGGCGGGGCTACCAGCATGGACTAGGGATGTCTCGTGGACGAGGCAATGGCCGTGGCAATCCTGGCCAAGGTCGCGGCTACACTAGCAGCAATGCCCCTCCCTCCTACAACACCAATAAGGGGAGGGGGGCAATCTGGCGGACCAGGAGGACCAGGACCACATGGTGGCAGCTTCCGCAACAACAACCGGCCTCAGTGTCAGATCTGCAGCAAGACGGGTCATATCGCCATGGACGTTGGTACCGGTTCACGGAGGACTACCTTCCAGAAGAAAAGGTGGGCGCATCTGCAACAACAAACTCCTACGGGATAGATACCAACTGGTATGCGGACAGAGGCGCCACCAACCATATCACCGGCGAGCTCGAGAAGCTCACCATCTGTGACAAGTATTATGGGGGTGATCAAGTCCACACAGCTGATGGTGCAGGTATGAGCATTAGCCATATTGGACACTCCATTGTTAACACCAAAGATCAAAATTTTCATCTAAATCAAGTCCTATATGTCCCCACTGCCTCACAAAGTCTACTTTTTGTTCATCGCTTCACCCTTGACAATCATGTTTATGTTGAGTTTTGGCCTTATTTCTTTTTCATTAAGGACCAGGTCACGGGGAGGGTGCTGCATCGAGGCAGATGTAGAGGAGGACTCTATCCATTGATTTCATCTAGGACGTCAAATAAACATGCATGTGGTGCCATCAAGATATCTTCTTCACGGTGGCACGCTCGGCTTGGTCATCCATCTTTTTCAATAGTTCAACATGTGCTTAGGAATAATAAACTCTCTTATCATGGGGAGCCAAATAATGAGTCGGTATGTGACTCATGCCAACGTGCAAAAGTCACCAATTACCTTATCCAGTGTCTACTAGTGTATCTACCAAACCTCTTGAGTTGATTTTTTCTGATGTATGGGGAGATGCCCCTCTTTCTGTTGGTCGATACAAATATTATGTTAGCTTCATCGATGATTATACTAAATTTTCGTGGATTTATCTTACTAAGAAAAAATCCGATGTCTTTGAAGTCTTTCAAAATTTCCAAGCACATGTTGAACGTCAATTTGCTTCAAAAATTCTTGCCATCCAATCCGATTGGGGTGGCGAATATGAGAAACTAAACTCATTTTTTTTCAGAAACTTGGTATTGCTCATCATGTTTCTTGCCCACATGCCCATCAGCAGAATGGATCTGCTGAAAGAAAACACTGTCATATTGTTGAAGTTGGACTTGCTCTTCTTCCAACTCGTCCATGCCACTAAAATTCTGGGACAAAGCGTTCCTCGCTGCCACATTCCTCATTAATCTACTTCCAAGTAGCGTCATCAACTTTGAAACTCCTTATGAATGCCTTTTTCACAAAAAGCCTACCTATAATTCTCTTCGCGTGTTTGGTTGTGCTTGTTCGCCGAATCTTCGACCTTACAACACTAAGAAACTCTCGTTTCGCTCCAAACAATGTGTTTTCATAGGCTACAGTCCGCGTCATAAGGGGGTAAAATGTCTTGATGTGTCCACTGGTCGTATTTATATCTCCAGAGACATTGTCTTTGATGAAAATGTGTTCCCGTTTGCCTCTCTTCATCCAAATGCCGGAGCTCTCCTACGCAAAGAAATTTTTCTTCTTCCTGATCATCTAGCTCCTACACATTCTTTTGATCATAGGGGTAATAATGGAGATGATCAAAATATGGCAGTGTCTCATAATACTAATTCACCAGATGATGCAGGATTTGATGACAGTTATGCTGGTAGAAACTTGGAGCAAAATGATGCAAATATGGAGACAAATCACTCCATACCGCATGTGGCGCTAGAGGACAGAGGCGTTGATCCGGGCGCCCGATCCCAGGCCGAATCTGGCACTAGATCTGGTGCTGACCCGCCTGATCAGGAGGCAGCACACAACGGTGGGGCCAGCCCGTCCCGACTTGCCACGTCGCCTGGGCCCGCGTCAACGCCAGTGCGCCAAATGCAGCGCTGGATCCCATGTGGCGTGACGCTATGACGCCCGGGTAATTAAGCTACAGTGATCCTCTGCTAGTGATGCCATGTCATCCCGATTACTTTTGCTAAATGTCTGTTAGTTCAACCGCGTCAAATTCAAATTTAAAATTAATGTCGATAATAAAAGTTTTCAGAAATTGAAACAAAAATGTTCGGTGGTTGCCAAATATTACAAGGGCAATTATGGTGCAGCAAACACATTTTTATAAAATGTCTAAATAATTTAAAGTGATTTAAAACAGAAAAGAAAATAAATAAAAACAAAACAGAAAAACTAAAACCTAAAACTAGAAGAAAAGGAGAGAGAAAGACCCCCCCTGGGCCAGCAGACCCAGCGGGCCGGCCCATTCGCCCACTTGGCCCAGCGGGCCGGCCCACTACTCCCTCCTTATCCACTCCCTCCCCCAAACCCTAACCGGCCACCACCCACTCCTCCCCCATGACGCGCCCTTCCCCCTTCCCCCGATCCAGATCGGATCGGGCTCGACGCCGCTCGACGCCACCCCGCCGCCACACGACTCCGCCCGGAGCTCGCCACCCCGCCACGCCAAGACGCCGCCGACCTCCTTGCCCTCGCTCGCCGGCCACCTCGACCGCACCACGCCTCGCCGCAGCCACCAGGAGCACCTCCGCCTCGACCTCCCCATCGCCGGAGCCACCGCACTGTCCCCATCGCCGGAGCATGCCGCCGTCGAGCCCTCCCCGAGCTCACTCTCGCACACCTGCAGGGCCCAGTGAGCCACCACCCATCCCTTCCTCCTCTCCCCTTGATCTTTGTCGCCGGCTCCGTCCACCCGCGCGCTCATGGCCGCGGCCTCGTCCAGCGCAAGCGCGCGCCGGCTCGCCATGCCTCCCCTCGTCCCGCGGCTGCGTGCTGCAGGAGGCGCCGCTCCGCCCCACCCCTGGCCACCGGCCCCTCGCGCCCTTAGCCTCCTCCCCTGCTGCTGCAGCCACGAACCGTCGGGCCGCGCCTGCTTTCGCGCACCCGCGCCGCCCCCATCCGCCTCTGCTCCATGGCTCACCGGAGCCCGCCTCCCCTGGTGGCCTCGGGCACGCGCCCGCGCGTCGCCGTCCCCTGCTCGCCTCCCCCGCGAACTGCGGCCCCGGTCAGTCGGCGCCCGGGTCCGGCGCCCCTGGGCTCCGTCCGTCGCACCCGGGTCAGCCTCGACGGGTGCCCACGCCCGTGCCTGTTTCCCGTTACCCGCGCGCCCGTTTGGCCCCTAGGGCCAATGACATGGGGGCCCCACCCCCTAAGAACGTTTTATAAAAAAAATATAGTAAAATTTAAAATAATTAATTAATTAATTAATTAACTGAAGAATTAATTAACTTAATTAATTTTGATTAATTAAACCGAACAACTAATTAAACTAATTAACATGTTTAATTAGTCTTAGTCAATGACATGCGGGACCCACACCAGTTGACCAGTCAACACCTCTGTTGACTGCTGACGTCATGATGACGTCAGCAAACACTGTTCTGGATAATGTTGTTTTAAAATAAATAAGTAAATCTTAAAAATGATTTAAATCTTTTAAAATTAATATAAAATAAATCGTAGCTCAGATGAAAATAATTTCTACATGAAAGTTGCTCAGAACAACGAGACGAATCCGGATACGCAGCCCTTTCGTCCGTCACACACCCCTAGCCTACCGAACCCACAACTTTCCCCCTCCGGTACCTCTGCCCGAAAACGCGAAACACCGGGGATGCTTTCCCGGATGTTCCCCCCCTTCACAAGTATCACCTGTCCCTGCGTTAGATCACCCCTGGCACCGCGTATTGCCTTGTTATATTTTGTGATGCTTTGTTTGCTCTGTATTCATTATTTCTTCCCCCTCTTCTCTCCGGTAGACTACGAGACCGACGCTGCTGCTGCCCAGTTCGACTACGGAGTTTACGACCACTCCTTCTTGCCCGAGCAACCTGGCAAGCCCCCCCTTTGATCACCAGATATCGCCTATTCTTCTCTATACTGCTTGCATTAGAGTAGTGTAGCATGTTACTGTTCGGTTACTCCTGTTCTGTTGCATAGCCTGTCATTGTTGCTATAGTCATTGATACCTTACCCGCAATCCTAAATGCTTAGTATAGGATGCTAGTTTATCATTATTGGCCCTACATTCTTGTCAGTCTGCCTCGCTATACTTTTGGGCCGTGATCACTCGGGAGGTGATCACGGGTATATACTATACATACATACATACTATACAGATGGTGACTAAAGTCGGGTCAGCTCGATGAGTACCCGCAAGTGATTCTGATGAGGGGGCTGAAAGGACAGGTGGCTCATCCTGGTAGAGGTGGGCCTGGGTTCCCGACGGCCCCCGACTGTTACTTTGTGGCTGAGCGATAGGGCAGGTTGAGACCACCTAGGAGACAGGTGGGCCTGGCCCTGTTCGGCGTTCGCGGATACTTAACACGCTTAACGAGATCTTGGTATTTGATCTGAGTTTGGCCATTTGGTCTATACGCACTAACCATCTACGCGGGAGTAGTTATGGGTATCCTGGCATCGTGGTATCAGCCGAAGCCTTCGTGACGCCAGCGACTGAGCGACGCGCGCCGGATTGGAACGTAAGCCTGCTCTTGTATTAAGGGGGCTAGTTCTGCTTTCAGCCGCCCTCGCAACGTGCAGGTGTGCTAAGGGCGATGGGCCCAGACCCCTGTGCGCTTAGGTTTAGACCGGCGTGCTGGCCTCTCTGTTGTACCTAGGTGGGGCTGCGACGTGTTAATCTTCCACGGCCGGGCATGACCCAGGAAAGTGTGTCTGGCCAAATGGGATCGAGCGTGTTGGGTTATGTGGTGCATCCCTGTAGGGAAGTTAATCTATTCGAATAGCCGTGATCTTCAGTAACAGGACGACTTGGAGTTGTACCTTGACCTTATGACAACTAGAACCGGATACTTAATAAAACACACCCTTCCAAGTTCCACAGACAACCCGGTGATCGCTTTTCCACAGGGCGACGAGGGGAGGATCGCCGGGTAGGATTATGCTATGCGATGCTACTTGGAGATGCTACTTGGAGGACTTCAATCTACTCTCTTCTACATGCTGCAAGACGGAGGCTGCCAGAAGCGTAGTCGTCGATAGGACTAGCTATCCCCCTCTTATTCTGGCATTCTGCAGTTCAGTCCACTGATATGGCCTCCTTACACATATACCCATGCATATGTAGTGTAGTTCCTTGCTTGCGAGTACTTTGGATGAGTACTCACGGTTGCTTTCTCCCCCCCCCTTTCCCCCTTTCCTTTCTTTCTAGTTGTCGCAACCAGATGCTGGAGTCCAGGAGCCATACGCCACCATCGACGACGACTCCTACTACACCAGAGGTGCCTACTACTACGTGCAGGCTGCTGACGACGACCAGGAGTAGTTTAGGAGGATCCCAGGCAGGAGGCCTGCGCCTCTTTCGATCTGTATCCCAGTTTGTGCTAGCCTTCTTAAGGAAAACTTGTTTAACTTATGTCTGTACTCAGATATTGTTGCTTCCGCTGACTCGTCTATGATCGAGCACTTGTATTCGAGCCCTCGAGGCCCCTAGCTTGTAATATGTTGCTTGTATGACTTATTTATGTTTTTAGAGTTGTGTTGTGATATCTTCCCGTGAGTCCCTGATCTTGATCGTACACGTTTGCGTGCATGATTAGTGTACGATTGAATCGGGGGCGTCACAAGTTGGTATCAGAGCCGACTGTCTGTAGGAATCCCCCTTCCACACTCCTTGGCCGAAGTTGAGTCTAGTCGATGAAAACTGTTTTACTAACATGGCTGTGCGGCCCATGGGCCCACGTCGCCATTGGGTGGTATTAGGATCTTTTACTCCTCGATCTGTACTCTGGGAATCTGATCTCTCTTCTATTCAGGTTAAACGATTTTTACTAACTCTGACTCTAGGTTCTCGATAATACTTTCTTCCAGAGAGCCTCTTCAGTCCAGATGATTACCTTGTGCACCAAAGGATTCCGAAGATACCTTTCGATATTCTCTCGAGACCTTGTGCCCGTTGCTTTTGCAATACCCTACCATTGCAATATCCCTATGGATAAATACTTGCACCCGTCGTTCTTACTTTATACCCAGTCGATCTTGTTATTACTAGATACCTCGAAATTCTATCTAGTGTTCCGAGAATACTTTGTGACTATTGCCTTGCAGTTCTTTGTTACATGAATACCCCTACGGATAATTTCTCGCACTTACCGAGTATCCACTCATCCCCAGTTGATTCATGTATGTCACCAATCCTCGAAATACCATTCGATCTTCCGAAAATCCTGAGCATCCTATTGCTCTTGAAATTCTTGATTGCTTGCATTATGGTTAATCCCATAAGTCTAGTAATCTTGTTGACATCCATTGTCATTATCATTTTGAGTCTGTTGTTTCGATTTGTTGCGAATGCTCGCAATCCTCAAACAGATCCTAGAATTCATCCTTCCGGCTCAGACGTTGTTTTAATCATGAACTGGTTCTCGCCAATTAAATTGTCGTCGATTATGCCCCTAAGTCTATTGAATTTATCCATCCTTGATCAGAGCGTCTGCTTCTGATCCTTCGCTTTGTAAATCATAATTTCTTAGCAATTGAGCTCTAAGTTATTCAGTTGTTTCTATAATCCAATTTCTTGCATTGTTACTTCCTCTGATTGTGTGCCGATGCTCACATCAGCTCTGTTATGGACCGACAGATCCTTTAATGGATTTTATCCGACATTGTCCTTCATATTCAATAACCTTGTGAGCCTTCCCTTGGATACATAATGCCTTTGGTAAATTGTATCATCTACTTTCTCAACCTTGCTCTACTTTCGAGCTTGTGATATTTACTCTTGAAACTTGTGGTATATGTTTCTAAGAAGCCCCTATGGGTTGAACCTATACCTTCCTTAAAAACCGTATGAACCGGAAGGTTTTGACAAGTCAACCTTTCTAGTGTTTAGCAGATAATTTTCTACCATACAACTTCTTTGAGAACGAGAAGTGAATGGAAGGTTATGCATTATGGAAGTGGGAGTCGACCTTGAACTTTGTGTTCATGCCCATGGACACGATGTAGATCTTATCATTAAAGCTTCTCTTAAATTAATTATTCCCTTGGTATAAGTACATCTTATATCTGGGATCTGGCCTTTTGCAATCGTGGTTCCGACCATGATCTCCTTTAAATACCATTTCTCGTGCATGTTTAAGCACTTATCTTCTTTATAGCAATACCCCAGTCCAAGCTCTACTTTGGACTGTCGTCGAGTATTACCCCCTGGTATCTCGAGATTATCTTGGAACTGCATAACTCCTTATGAGTTCTTCATCAAGTACTACATTCTCATTGATTCCAATTTTTCACGGGCTCTGAGTTATTTAACACTCAAAGACACCGATAACTGAACCGAGTCCGCATCGCGATTAAGCAACTCTTGGTAACCTTCATTTCTTACAAGTTTAATACTCCATCACGTAACTCCTAGCCTGATCGGCTATACCATTATCATGCTAAACCTTAACTGTGCTACCTGGTCCTTAATCTCGGAGCACAACTTTCGATGATGAGCTAAGCTTACGTCGAGCTTCCTCGTCCTATCAATTCTCCTTGAACAACAAACTTGATTCCAAGTTTGTGTCGTACCCTTGGTTCCAATAACCTTTTGCTTCACCATTCATTTGACTTGATGTCATCGCCGAGCGATTATATCTTCATTAAACCTCTCTACAAATGTGTCATGATCATCATCAACATTTTGAGCTCTTCCAGGATATCGATTGAATTCATGAAGAGAAATACCATCCTTGCCCTCGATGATTGGTGTTATCTCGACCACTTTATTGCCTTCCGTTCAACACAATCTTGTTAGTGTTTCGTGTTATACCTTGACATCCATGCTATCCAGCAATTGATCTTCTTTACCTTGGAGTATTACCATATTTTGTGTCAATAATGTCATGAGAATTTCACCACCTCTTATGCATTCTTGGTACAAGTGATACTTCCTGCCATCTTCGTTCATTCCTTGGTCCCCGTGTTGTTTCTAAACGGAAAACCGACAATTGAACTATGATGTGTGAATTCAAAACTTCTAGCGACCCTATTGCTTTCAAGTAAATGGTCAACCGTTCATTCTTAGACTATTGTTTATTGGATCACCATTCTAACTTGATCATGCACCCTAAGCCCATATTTCAGGTGCAACTTTCAAACAAATGTTTAGGTGTATATGTTTTTCCTCGAGCATACATCATTATATCATTTGATATGACAAATGTTATCTCCTTGTTCACATAATTGTGGAAATCCATCTTTTGGGAAATCTCGATGCTATGTCGCTGAGCCCATCAGCGACCTCCTCATCCTCTCCTTGGTTTAATAATGAACTACTATTTCAGGAACCCTCTCCCATAGTTCATTTCCCGAGAATCTTGCAATGTCATTTCGTCTATTTGTGTTGCACCTTTTCTTCTCGGACATCTTGAGTCTGAGGTATCATGACACCAATCGGATCTGAATCTCGGTCAGATATGATGGTTGGACAACTTTCCATGAGATATGATGTTGGTCCTTTGATGACCCGGTAATATGATGTCATGCCTAGCACCCCCCTAGCTAGAGGACCTATCATTATAAATTCCTTTGCAAGGATAACCATTCTTCCTGAAGGAAATTGTAAGACTTATTTTATAAGTTGCTCCTGATGGATCATTTATGTATCCAAAGTCTGGCCCTTGATTGAAACACCATATCATTGCTACCTCGAAGCATGACTATGATACCCCACTCTTCAATAAGAACATTGGAGGCGCGATGCTAAATGTTTCTTGGTCAGTTATCCAAACACCGTTGTATGGGTAACATCTTGATTAATCCTTGCCTCTATTCTGAATGGTTGGGTACTTGCTCTCCTACCCTGTATGCCATGTTCTGCTTGTACATGGGAAGGAGATACTCCTAATAATTGTGTGTAATCACAATTTTCCTTTCCATTGTTCTGTTTATTCTGATAATCACGTTTTCCTTTCCATTCTTTTGTTTAACCTTTCCTGAATCTGACTTAACTGAGCAGAGAAAATTCCCTGCTTTGGTAGGCACCTTGTTGTACCATTCTGCCTGTAAGATCCTGTTACTATTGTTGATGACATTCGGTAACCACCGATGGGTGATAACTTTGCCTATTGGTCTGCCTTGTTCAACGAGCAAGAAAATGGTTCTCTTCGTCCCTCGCCCTTGGTACCGACATGGTTACTGACATATAACTGATAGGCTAACCTCTGACATGCCTTGCTTACATGATCGTGCAAGACGTCATCGCCCTTCCTACTTTTAACCCACATGGTGGGCCCATAACCCACAGTTCCACAGGATCGAAACCTGACTCTCCTGAACACCTTGTTGACAAAGTTATCCCTTACTCTTGGTTTTGTGTGTAATTCATGAGCCACCTTCCTAGTGCTCTATTCTGGTATCAGACGCAATACTTACTCTCACTACCCTGAACCACTTTCTCACTCTGGTTCAGACTTCGAGCAACTATCTATCCGCTTGGAACCTGTTATTGTACCTTCGTACCTTACTCTTGATGTATTCTAGATGTTCAACTCGAGAGATAATCTTATGCTCCTTCATGGGTTAACCCCCAGATTGTTTCCCTCATAAGCATTCTGTCGTAGCCGAGCTGCCCCTTACCTATTTGTAAGTATGTTGGAGTTCCCGAGAAAAGGGCAACATCACCATGATGACCTGAAGCAGAGAAATGAAGATGTCAATGTAATGGATCGACCTCTTCAAGAAGAGCAACCAAGACTGAGAAGATTCGTTAGGATTTCGTAACCAGACCTTCCCCCTTAGTCCCCCTCTTAAATCTCGGGACGAGATTTCTTGTAGTGGAGGAGAATTGTGACGCCCGGGTAATTAAGCTACAGCGATCCTCTGCTAGTGATGCCATGTCACCCGATTACTTTTGCTAAATGTCCGTTAGTTCAACCGCGTCAAATTCAAATTTAAAATTAATGTCGATAATAAAAGTTTTCAAAAATTGAAACAAAAATGTTCGGTGGTTGCCAAATATTAAAAGGGTAATTATGGTGCAGCAAACACATTTTTATAAAATGTCTAAATAATTTAAAGTGATTTAAAACAGAAAAGAAAATAAATAAAAACAAAACAGAAAAACTAAAACCTAAAACTAGAAGAAAAGGAGAGAGAAAGACCCCCCCTGGGCCAGCAGACCCAGCGGGCCGGCCCATTCGCCCACTTGGCCCAGCCGGCCGGCCCACTACCCCCTCCTTATCCACTCCCTCCCCCAAACCCTAACCGGCCACCACCCACTCCCCCCCACGACGCGCCCTT
>NC_041383.1:504813491-504836439 GCF_002162155.2 Triticum dicoccoides
TCGGATCGAGCTTGACGCCGCTCGACGCCACCCCGCCGCCACATGACGCCGCCCGGAGCTCGCCGCCCCCCCCACGCCAGGACGCCGCCGACCTCCTTGCCCTCGCTCGCCGGCCACCTCGACCGCACCATGCCGCGCCGCAGCCACCAGGAGCACCTCTGCCTCGACCTCCCCGTCGTTGGAGCCACCGCGCCGTCCCCATCACCGGAACATGCCGCCGTCGAGCCCTCCCTGAGCTCACTCTCGCACACCTGCAGGGCCCAGTGAGCCACCACCCCTCCCTTCCTCCTCTCCCCTCGATCTCTGTCGCCGGCTCCGTCCACCCGCGCGCTCATGGCCGCGGCCTCGTACAGCGCACGCGCGCGCCGGCTCACCATGCCTCCCCTCGTCCCGCAGCTGCGTGCTGCAGGAGGCGCCGCTCCGCCCCGCCCCTGGCCACCGGCCCCTCGCGCCCTTAGCCTCCTCCCCTGCTGCTGCAGCCTCGAACCGCCGGGCCGCGCCTGCTTTCGCGCGCCCGCGCCGGCCCCATCCGCCTCTGCTCCACGGCTCACCGGAGCCCGCCTCCCCTGGTGGATTCGGGCACGCGCCCGCGCGCCGCCGTCCCTTGCTCGCCGCCGCCGCGAACTGCGGCCACGGTCAGTCGGCGCCCGGGTCCGGCGCCCCTGGGCTCCGTCGGTCGCACTCGGGTCAGCCTCGACAGGTGCCCACGCCCGTGCCTCTTTCCCGTTACCCGCGCGCCCGTTTGGCCCCTAGGGCCAATGACATGGGGGCCCCACCCCCCGAGAACGTTTTATAAAAAAATATAATAAAATTTAAAACAATTAATTAATTAATTAATTAACTGAAGAATTAATTAACTTAATTAATTTTGATTGATTAAACTGAACAACTAATTAAACTAATTAACCTGTTTAATTAGTCTTAGTCAATGACATGCGGGACCCACGCGTCAGTTGACCAGTCAACACCTCTGTTGACTGCTGACGTCATGATGGCGTCAGCAAACACTGTTCTGGATAATGTTGTTTTAAAATAAATAAGTAGATCTTAAAAATGATTTAAATCTTTTAAAATTAATATAAAATAAACCGTAGCTCAGATGAAAATAATTTCTACATGAAAGTTGCTCAGAACGACGAGACGAATCCGGATACGCAGCCCTTTCGTCCGTCACACACCCCTAGCCTACCGAACCCACAACTTTCCCCCTCCGGTACCTCTGCCCGAAAACGCGAAACACCGGGGATGCTTTCCCGGATGTTCCCCCCCTTCACAAGTATCACCTGTCCCTGCGTTAGATCACCCCTGGCACCGCGTATTGCCTTGTTATATTTTGTGATGCTTTGTTTGCTCTGTATTCATTATTTCTTCCCCCTCTTCTCTCCGGTAGACTACGAGACCGACGCTGCTGCTGCCCAGTTCGACTACGGAGTTGACGACCACTCCTTCTTGCCCGAGCAACCAGGCAAGCCCCCCCTTTGATCACCAGATATCGCCTATTCTTCTCTATACTGCTTGCATTAGAGTAGAGTAGCATGTTACTGTTTGGTCACTCCTATTCTGTTGCATAGCCTGTCATTGTTGCTACAGTCATTGATACCTTACCCGCAATCCTAAATGCTTAGTATAGCATGCTAGTTTATCATCATTGGCCCTACATTCTTGTCAGTCTGCCTCGCTATACTATTGGGCCGTGATCACTCGGGAGGTGATCACGGGTATATACTATACTATACATACATACTATACAGATGGTAACTAAAGTCGGGTCAGCTCATGAGTACCCGCAAGTGATTCTGATGAGGGGGCTGAAAGGACAGGTGGCTCCATCCCGGTAGAGGTGGGCCTGGGTTCCCGACGGCCCCCGACTGTTACTTTGTGGCGGAGCGACAGGGCATGTTGAGACCACCTAGGAGACAGGTGGGCCTGGCCCTGTTCGGCGTTCGCGGATACTTAACACGCTTAAGGAGATCTTGGTATTTGATCTGAGTCTGGCCATTTGGTCTATACGCACTAACCATCTACGCGGGAGTAGTTATGGGTATCCCGGCGTCGTGGTATCAGCCGAAGCCTTCGTGACGCCAGCGACTGAGCGACGCGCGCCGGATTGGAACGTAAGCCTGCTCTTGTATTAAGGGGGCTAGTTCTGCTTTCGGCCGCCCTCACAACATGCAGGTGTGCTAAGGGCGATGGGCCCAGACCCCTTTGCGCTTAGGTTTAGACCGGCGTGCTGTCCTCTCTGTTGTGCCTAGGTGGGGCTGCGACGTGTTGATCTTCCGCGGCCGGGCATGACCCAGGAAAGTGTGTCCGGCCAAATGGGATCGAGCGTGTTGGGTTATGTGGTGCACCCCTGCAGGGAAGTTAATCTATTCGAATAGCCGTGATCTTCGGTAACAGGACGACTTGGAGTTGTACCTTGACCTTATGACAACTAGAACCGGATACTTAATAAAACACACCCTTCCAAGTTCCACAGACAACCCGGTGATCGCTTTTCCACAGGGCGACGAGGGGAGGATCGCCGGGTAGGATTATGCTATGCGATGCTACTTGGAGATGCTACTTGGAGGACTTCAATCTACTCTCTTCTACATGCTGCAAGACGGAGGCTGCCAGAAGCGTAGTCTTCGATAGGACTAGCTATCCCCCTCTTATTCTGGCATTCTGCAGTTCAGTCCACTGATATGGCCTCCTTACACATATACCCATGCATATGTAGTGTAGTTCCTTGCTTGCGAGTACTTTGGATGAGTACTCACGGTTGCTTTCTCCCCCCTTTTCCCCCCTTTCCTTTCTTTCTGGTTGTCGCAACCAGATGCTAGAGTCCAGGAGCCAGACGCCACCGTCAACGACGACTCCTACTACACCGGAGGTGCCTACTACTACGTGCAGGCTGCTGACGACGACCAGGAGTAGTTTAGGAGGATCCCAGGCAGGAGGCCTGCGCCTCTTTCGATCTGTATCCCAGTTTGTGCTAGCCTTCTTAAGGAAAACTTGTTTAACTTATGTCTGTACTCAGATATTGTTGCTTCCGCTGACTCGTCTATGATCGAGCACTTGTATTCGAGCCCTCGAGGCCCCTGGCTTGTAATATGTTGCTTGTATGACTTATTTATGTTTTTAGAGTTGTGTTGTGATATCTTCCCGTGAGTCCCTGATCTTGATCGTACACGTTTGCGTGCATGATTAGTGTATGATTGAATCGGGGGCGTCACAGACGCCCTCACCAAACAGTGGCGAGAACCACCGCTTGAGTGCCACGTCGACCGGTCCCGCAGGGTCTCCTGTGCATGCGGAGCAGCGGATCTCGCCTGGTCCTACGATGTCGCCATCATGCAACGGGCGCACGGGCGCTGACCCACGTGCTGATCCCGGTGCGAATCTACATGCTGGAGCGAGCGCTGTCCCACGTGTTGATCCCGGCGCTGATCTGCATGCAGGAGAAAATTCTGGCTCCGGATCTTCTGCAGAAAATGGTGAAAATGAGGATTCAACATCACCACCTC
This sequence comes from Triticum dicoccoides, assembly GCF_002162155.2. Classification (NCBI taxonomy): domain Eukaryota; kingdom Viridiplantae; phylum Streptophyta; class Magnoliopsida; order Poales; family Poaceae; genus Triticum; species Triticum dicoccoides. Next base: position 504,816,998 of record NC_041383.1, read on the forward strand.
CTGTTAAAGGGCGTACACGGCTCCAATGAAGCATAACGAAGCCTCTGGTTTCCTCGGATGGAACGTCAGGTATGAAAAAAAATCAGAATCAAATATGGTTGGTTTTGTTCAACAGGCGAGCCACAAATTAGTCAAGAGGCCTTGGGTGATCCAAGATGGAGAAAAGCAATGGATGAGGAATATCTAGCACTTATGAAAAACAAGACATGGCATCTTATTCCTGCAAACAGTGGTAATGTTATCGATTGTAAATGGATATAGAATTAAAAAGAAATCTGATGGTAGTATAGACAGATATAAAGCTAGGCTAGTGGCTAAAGGTTTTAAGCAACGGTATGGTATAGACTATGAAGATACCTTCAGTCCAGTTGTTAAAACTGCTACTATTAGACTTGTTTTATCCATTGTTGTATCCAGGGGATGGAGCATGAGATAGCTAGATGTGCAGAACGCGTTCCTTTATGGTGTTCTGGAAGAGGATGTCTATACGAGGCAACCACCAAGTTATGAGGATAAAAACTCACCCTTTCATGTGTGCAAATTGGACAAGGCTCTTTATGGGCTTAAACAAGCCCCAAGGGCATGGTATTGTCGTCTGAGCTCAAAGTTGCAGCAACTTGGATTTGTTCCTTCAAAGGCTGACACCTCACTCTTTTTGTTCAATAAGTCTGGGGTGATTATATTTATTCTCATCTATGTTGATGACATTATTGTTACAAGCTCCTCTCAGGAAGCAATATCAGCATTGTTGAAGGATTTGAGCTCAACCTTTGCTCTAAAGGACTTGGGAGATTTGCAGTTCTTCCTTGGAATAGAGGTAAAGAAAATTAATGATGGTATTGTGTTAACACAAGAAAAGTATGCTTTGGATCTCCTGACTAAAGTGGGTATGAAAGACTGCAAGCCAGCGCCCACACCCTTATCCAGCACTGAAAAATTATTAGCTCATGATGGAGAGCCACTTGGTCCAGAGGGTAGTACAAGGTACAAGAGTATTGTAGGTGCATTACAGTATTTGACTATTGTTGGGGAACATTGCAGAAAATTAAAAAATTCTATGCTTCACCAAGATCAATCTATGGAGTCATCTAGCAACAAGAAAGAGGAGCGCATCTACATACCCTTATAGATCGCGAGCGGAAGCGTTCAAGAGAACGGGATTGAGGGAGTCGTACTCGTCGTGATCCAAATCACCGAAGATCCTAGTGCTGAACGGACAGCACCTCCACGTTCAACACACGTACGGTTGGGGAAGACGTCTCCTCCTTCTTGATCTAGCAAGGGGGGAGGAGAGGTTGATGGAGATCCAGCAGCACGACGACGTGGTGGTGGAAGTAGCGGTGATCTCAGCAGTGCTTCGCCAAGCTCAGCGAGAGGGAGAGGTGGTACAGGGGGAGAGGGAGGCGCTAGGGACTAGGGTGCGGCTGCCCTCCTTCCCCCCTCTTTATAAAGAGGCCCTAGGGGGTGCGCCGCCCCCCTAGAGATCCCATCTCAAGGGGGGGCGGCCAAGAGGGGAAACTTGCCCCCCAAGCCAAGTGGGGCGCCCCCACCCCTAGGGTTTCCAACCCTAGGCGTAGGAGGAGGCCCAAGGGGGGCGCACCAGCCCACCAGGGGCTGGTTCCCTTCCCTCTTCAGCCCACGGGGCCGTCCGAGATAGGTGGACCCACCCGGTGGACCCCTGAGACCCTTCCGGTGGTCCCGGTACAATACCGGTGACCCCCGAAACTTTCCCGGTGGCCGAAACAGGACTTCCTATATACATTCTTCACCTCTAGACCATTCCAGAACTCCTCGTGACGTACGGGATCTCATCCGGGACTCTGAACAACTTTCGGGTTACCGCATACTAATATCTCTACAACCCTAGCGTCACCGAACCTTAAGTGTGTAGACCCTACGGGTTCGGGAATCACGCAGACATGACCGAGACAGCTCTCCGGCCAATAACCAACAGCGGGATCTGGATACCCATGTTGGCTCCCACATGTTCCACGATGATCTCATCGAATGAACCACGATGTCGAGGATTCAGGTAATCCCGTATACAATTCCCTTTGTCAATCGGTATGTTACTTGCCCGAGATTCGATCGTCGGTATCCCAATAGCTCGTTCAATCTCATTACCGGAAAGCCACTTTACTCATACTGTAATGCATGATCCCGTGACCAACCACTTGGTCACATTGAGCTCATTATGATGATGCATTACCGAGTGGGCCCAGAGATACCTCGCTGTCATACGGAGTGACAAATCCCAGTCTCGATCCGTGTCAACCCAACAGACACTTTCGGGGATACCTGTAGTATACCTTTATAGTCACCTAGTTACGTTGTGACGTTTGGTACACCCAAAGCATTCCTATAGTATCTGGGAGTTACATGATCTCATGGTCTAAGGAAATGATACTTGACATTGGAAAAAGCTCTAGCAAACGAACTACACGATCTTCTGATATGTTTAGGATTGGGTCTTGTCCATCACATCATTCTCCTAATGATGTGACCCCGTTATCAATGACATCCAATGTCCATAGTCAGGAAACCATGACTATCAGTTGATCAACGAGCTAGTAAACTAGAGGCTCACTAGGGACATGTTGTGTGATGTCTACTACACAACCTTCTTCTTGTAGATGTTGTTGGGCATGCAAGTGCACAGGTTTGTAGGACAGTAGCAAATTTCCCTCAAGTGGATGACCTAAGGTTTATCAATCCGTAGGAGGTGTAGGATGAAGATGGTCTCTCTCAAGCAACCCTGAAACCAAATAACAAAGAGTCTCTTGTGTCCCCAACACACCCAATACAATAGTAAATTATATAGGTGCACTAGTTCGGCGAAGAAATGAAGATACAAGTGCAATATGGATGGTAGATAAAGGTATTTGTAATCTGAAATAATAAAAACAGCAAGGTAACTAATGATAAAAGTGAGCGTAAACGGCATTGCAATGATAGGAAACAAGGCCTAGGGTTCATACTTTCGCTAGTGCAAGTTCTCTCAACAATAATAACATAGATAGATAATATAACAAGCCCTCAACATGCAAGAAAGAGTCACTCCAAAGCCACTAATAGCGGAGAACAAACGTAGATATTATGGTAGGGTACGAAACCACCTCAAAGTTATTCTTTCGGATCGATCTATAAAAGAGTTCGTACTAGAATAACACCTTAAGACACAAATCGACCAAAACCCTAATGTCACCTAGATACTCCATTGTCACCTTAAGTATCCATGGGCATGATTATACGATATGCATCACACAATCTCAGATTCATCCAACCAACATAAAAGTACTTCAAAGAGTGCCCCAAAGCTACTACCGGAGAGTCAAGAACGTGTGCCAACCCCTATGCATAGGTTCCCAATGTCACGAAACCCGCAAGTTGATCACCAAGACATACATCAAGTGTTCTCATAAAAGACTCAATCCGATAAGATAACTTCAAAGGGGAAACTCAATTCATCACAAGAGAGTAGAGGGGGAGAAACATCATAAGATCCAAGTACAATAGCAAAGCTCGGGATACATCAAGATCGTGCCATAGAGGAACACGAGAGAGAACACGAGAGAGAGAGAGAGATCAAACACATAGCTACGGGTACATACCCTTGGCCCCGAGGGTGAACTACTCCCTCCTCGTCATGGATAGCACTGGGATGATGAAGATGGCCACCGGTGATGGGATCCCCCTCCGGCAGGGTGCTGGAACAGGGTCCCGATTGGTTTTTGGTGGCTACAGAGGCTTGCGGCGGCGGAACTCCCAATCTATCTTCTGTTCTGGAAGTTTTAGGGTACATAGGTATATATGGGTGCAAGGGGTACGTCGATGGACCTCCGGGGTGCTCACGAGGCAAGGGGCGCTCCCACCCTCGTGGGCAGCCCGGGACTCCCCGGACGTGCACTCCAAGTCCATCAGGTTGCTTTCCTTCCAAAAATAACTTCTCCAGTTGATTTCGTTCCGTTTTGACTCCGTCTGATATTCCTTTTCCTCGAAACACTAAAATAGGCATAAAATAGCAAACCTGGGCTGGGCCTCCGGTTAATAGGTTAGTCCCAAAAATAATATAAAAGTGATAAAAAAGAATTTTTGATGCGGAGTGATACTTTGGCATAATTTCAATGTAAATCTTCTTAATTGTGACATGAATATTCAGATCCAAAAGATTCAAGAGAAAAGTTCATATTGACATAAAAGTAATAATACTTCAAGCGTACTAATCAAAGCAATCATGTCTTCTCAAAATAGCATGGTTAAAGAAAGTCATCCCTACAAAATCATATAGTCTGGCTATGCTCTATCTTCATCACACAAAGTATTTAATCATGCACAACCCCGATGACGAGCCAAGCAATTGTTTCATACTTTAATAATCTCAAACCTTTTCAACTTTCACGCAATACATGAGCGTGAGCCATGGACATAGCACTATAGGTGGAATAGAATGGTGGTTGTGGAGAAGACAAAAAGGGAGAAGATAGTCTCACATCAACTAGACGTATCAATGGGCTATGGAGATGCCCATCAATAGATATTGATCTGAGTGAGTAGGGATTGCCATGCAACGGATGCACTAGAGCTATAAGTATATGAAAGCTCAACAAAAGAAACTAAGTGGGTGTGCATCCAACTTGCTTGCTCACGAAGACCTAGGGCACTTTTGAGGAAGCCCATCATTGGAATATACAAGCCAAGTTCTATAATGAAAAATTCCCACTAGTATATGAAAGTGACAACATATGAGACTCTCTATCATGAAGATCATGGTGCTACTTTGAAGCACAAATGTGGTAAAAGGATAGTAGCATTGTCCCTTCTCTCTTTTTCTCTCATTTTTTTTATTTTGGTGGGCTTCTTTGGCCTCTTTTTTTATTTGGGCTTCTTTGGCCTCTTTTATTTTTCATAAAGTCCGGAGTCTCATCCCGACTTATGGGGGAATCATAGTCTCCATCATCCTTTCCTCACTGGGACAATGCTCTAATAATGATGATCATCACACTTTTTTTGTTTTTACACCTCAACAATTACAACTCGATACTAGAACAAAATATGACTCTATATGAATGCCTCCGGCGGTGTACCGGGATATGCAATGAATCAAGAGTGACATGTATGAAAGAATTATGAACGGTGGCTTTGCCACAAATACAATGTCAACTACATGTTCATGCAAAAAGCAATATGACAAAAGTAATGTGTGTCATATGAATGGAACGGTGGAAAGTTGCATGGCCATATATCTTGGAATGGCTATGGAAATGCCATGATAGGTAGGTATGGTGGATGTTTTTAGGAAGGTATATGGTGGGTGTATGATACCGGTGAAAAGTGTGCGGTATTAGAGAGGCTAGCAATGGTGGAAGGGTGAGAGTGCGTATAATCCATGGACTCAACATTAATCAAAAGAACTCATGCACTTGTTGCAAAAATTTAGAAGTCATCAAAAACCAAAGCACTAAACGCATACTCCTAGGGGGATAGATTGGTAGGAAAAGACCATCGCTTGTCCCCGACTGCCACTCATAAGGAAGACAATCAATAAATAAAATTGTGCTTCAACTTCATCACAAAGCGGTTCACCATACGTGCATGCTACGGGAATCACAAACTTCAACACAAGCATTCTTTAAATTCATAATCAGCCCAACTAGCATTGCTTTGATATTATCACCTCCATATCTCAAAATAGTTATCTAGCATCAAACTTATCTTAGTATTCAACACACTCATAAGAAAGTTTCACATATCTTGAATACCAAGTATATTAATATTAAGCAAATTACCATGCCATTAACGACTCTCAAAATAATCCGAGTGAAGCATGAGAGATCAATAGTTTCTTTAAAACAAATCCACCACCGTTCTCTAAAAGATCTAAGTGAAGTACTAGAGCAAAAATTATTAAGCTCAAAAGATATAAGTGAAGCACTATGAGCAATAACAAAAACTACTCCGAAAGATATAAGTGAAGATCAATGAGTAGTCGAATAGTTATGCAACTATGTGAAGACTCTCCCATTTAATAATTTCAGATCTTGAAACTTTATTCAAAAAGCAAGCAAAGCTAAAGAAAACTACATTGCAAGGATAGCACAACTCATGTGAAGAAGCAAAAACTTAGGCTCAACCGATACTAACCGATAGTTGTTTGAAGAAGAAAGGTGGGATGCCTACCGGGGCATCCCCAAGCTTAGATGCTTGAGACTTATTGAAATATTATCTTGGGGTGCCTTGGGCATCCCCAAGCTTGAACTTTTTTTCCTCCTTAATTCCTCTCATATCATGGTTTCTCTTTTTATCAAAAGCTTCATTCACAACAAACTCAACAAGAACTCGTGAGATAGGTTAGTATAAACCAATGCAAAACCTTATCATATTCTACTGTAAGAAATCACTAAAATTATTACTCAACATTGAATACTAAATGCCTCTGCATATTTAATACTCCTATCCTCAAATAGAATCATTAAACAAGCAAACATATGCAAACAATGCAAAAATAACAACAATCTGCCAAAACAGTACAGTTTGTAAAGAATGCAAGAGTAACAATACTTCCCAGACTCCAAAAATTATGAACTAAAATTCCCACTGTAATAAATTTATCATATCTTAATATGCAAAAGGATTCAACATTATACCATTCTCTGACTTTTCTAGGGAACTTTTGCAACAGCGGTAAACTTTCTGTTTTCAAACAGCAACATGTAAACTAGCAAAATAAGCATGGCAAAGGCTATCCTTGACTTTTTTATTGAAACTAAAGATGCAAAACATTATTCTAACTAACAGCAAGCAAAAACTAACAAAATAAAATGACGCTCCAAGCAAAACACATATCATGTGGCGAATAAAAATATAGCTCCAAGTAAGGTTACCGATGAACGAAGACGAAAGAGGGGATGCCTTCCGGGGCATCCCCAAGCTTAGTTGCTTGGTTTTACTTGAATATTACCTTGGGATGCCTTGGGCATACCCAATCTTAGGATCTTTCCACTCCTTATTCCATAGTCCATCGAATCTTTACCCAAAACTTGAAAACTTCAACCACACAAAACTCAAAACAACAACTCGGAAGCTCCGTTAGTATAAGAAAATAAAACCACCACTTAGGTACTGTAATGAACTCATTATAAATTCATATTGGTGTAATATCTACTGTATTCCAACTTATCTATGGTTCATACCCTCCGATACTACTCATAGATTCATCAAAATAAGCAAACAACACAATGAAAACAGAATCTGTCAAAAACAGAACAGTCTGTAGTAATCTGTATCAAACGTATACTTCTGGAACCCCAAAAATTATGAAATAAACTGATGGACCTGAGTAATTTGTCTATTAATCATCTGCAAAAAGAATCAACCTAAAGTCACTCTCCATTAAAAAATGGCAGCTATTCTCATGAGCGCTAAGGTTTCTGTTTTTTACAGCAAGATTATATAGACTTCACCCAAGTCTTCCCAAAGGTTCTACTTGGCACTTTATTGAAACAAAAGATATAAAACATGATTACTACAGTAGCATAATCATGTGTACACACAAAAATAGTAAGGATAAATATTGGGTTGTCTCCCAACAAGCGCTTTCCTTTAATGCCTTTCTAGCTAGGCATGATGATGACAATGATGCTCACATAAAAGATAAGAATTGAAGCATAACGGGAGCATCATGAAGAATATGACTAGCACATTTAAGTCTAACCCACTTCCTATGCATAGGGATTTTGTGAGCAAGCAACTTATGGGAACAATAATCAACTAGCATAGGCAGGTAACACAAGCATAGCTTCAAGAATTTAAGCACATAGAGAGGAAACCTGACATTATTGCAACTCCTACAAGCGTATGTTCCTCCCTCATAATAATTTTCAGTAGCATCATGAATGAATTCAACAATATAACCAGCACCTAAAGCGTTCTTTTCATGATCTACTAGCATAGAAAATTTACTATTCTCCACATAAGCAAAATTCTTCTCATGAATAGTAGTGGGAGCAAACTCAACAAAACAACTATCATGTGATTGAAAATTAAGATCAAGATGACACGTTTCATGGTTATCATTATTCTTTAAAGCATACGTGTCATCACAATAATCATCATAGATAGGAGGCATGCTTTCATCATAGTAAATTTGCTCATCAAAACTTGGGGAACAAAAAATATCATCTCCATCAAACATAGCTTCCCCAAGCTTGTGACTTTGCATATCATTAGCATCATGGATGTTCAGGAAATTCATACTAACAACATTGCAATCATGCTCATCTTTCAAAGATTTAGTGCCAAACAATTTAGAGATTTCTTCTTCTAGCACTTGAGCAAAATTATCCTTTCCATCGTACTCACGAAAGATATTAAAAAGGTGAAGCGTATGTGACAAACTTAACTCCATTTTTTTTCTTTTGTAATTTTCTTTTATAAACTAAACTAGTGCTAAAACAAGAAACAAAAAGATTCGAATGCAAGATCTAAAGATATACCTTCAAGCACTCACCGCGCCAAAAAAGAGCTTAGTTGACGGAGTGTGAGTACCCTTTACCTAGCATCCCCGGCAACGGCGCCAGAAAAGAGCTTGATGTCTACTACACAACCTTCTTCTTGTAGACGTTGTTGGGCCTGCAAGTGCACAGGTTTGTAGGACAGTGGCAAATTTCCCTCAAGTGGATGACCTAAGGTTTATCAATCCGTAGGAGGCGTAGGATGAAGATGGTCTCTCTCAAGCAACCCTGCAACCAAATAACAAAGAGTATCTTGTGTCCCCAACACACCCAATACAATAGTAAATTGTATAGGTGCACTACTTCGGTGAAGAGATGAAGATACAAGTGCAATATGGATGGTAGATAAAGGTATTTTTAATCTGAAATAATAAAAATAGCAAGGTAACTAATGATAAAAGTGAGCGTAAACGGTATTGCAATGATAGGAAACAAGGCCTAGGGTTCATACTTTCGCTAGTGCAAGTTCTCTCAACAATAATAACATAGATAGATCATATAACAAGCCCTCAACATGCAACAAAGAGTCACTCCAAAGCCACTAATAGCGGAGAACAAACGTAGAGATTATGGTAGGGTACGAAACCACCTCAAAGTTATTCTTTCGGATCGATCTATAAAAGAGTTCGTACTAGAATAACACCTTAAGACACAAATCAACCAAAACCCTAATGTCACCTAGATACTCCATTGTCACCTCAAGTATCTGTGGGCATGGTTATATGATATGCATCACACAATCTCAGATTCATCCAACCAACATAAAAGTACTTCAAAGAGTGGCCCAAAGCTACTACCGGAGAGTCAAGAACGTGTGCCAACCCCTATGCATAGGTTCCCAATGTCACGAAACCCGCAAGTTGATCACCAAGACATACATCAAGTGTTCTCATAAAAGACTCAATCCGATAAGATAACTTCAAAAGGGAAACTCAATTCATCACAAGAGAGTAGAGGGGGAGAAACATCATAAGATCAAACGCATAGCTACTGGTACATACCCTCAACCCCGAGGGTGAACTACTCCCTCCTCGTCATGGATAGCACCGGGATGATGAAGATGGCCACCGGTGATGGGATCCCCCTCCGGCAGGGTGCCGAAACAGGGTCCCGATTGGTTTTGGTGGCTACAGAGGCTTGCGGCGGCGGAACTCCCGATCTATCTTCTGTTCTGGAAGTTTTAGGGTACGTAGGTATATATGGGTGCAAGGGGTACGTCGGTGGACCTCCGGGGTGCTCACGAGGCAGGGCGCGCGCCCAGGGGGGCGCCTCCCACCCTCGTGGGCAGCCAGGGACTCCCGTGATGTGCACTCCAAGTCCATCAGGTTGCTTTCCTTCCAAAAATAACTTCTCCAGTTGATTTCGTTCCGTTTTGACTCCGTCTGATATTCCTTTTCCTCGAAACACTGAAATAGGCATAAAACAGCAAATCTGGGCTGGGCCTCCGGTTAATAGGTTAGTCCCAAAAATAATATAAAAGTGGATAATAAAGCCCAATATTGCCTAAAACAGTAGATAAAGTAGCATGGAGCAATAAAAAATTATAGATACGTTGGAGACGTATCATTGTGGTCTATGTATTCACACATGTATTACGATTTCTGGATAACACAATTATAGCATGAATAATAGACAATTATCATGAACAAGGAAATATAATAATAATAATTTTATTATTGCCTCTAGGGCATATTTCCAACAGTCTCCCACTTGCACTAGAGTCAATAATCTAGTTACATTGTGATGAATCGAACACCCATAGAGTTCTGGTGTGATCATGTTTTGCTCCCGGAAGAGGTTTAGTCAACGGATCTGCGACATTCAGATCCGTATGTACTTTGCAAATATCTATGTCTCCATCTAGAACGTTTTCACGAATGGAGTTGAAGCGACGCTTGATGTGCCGGGTCTTCTTGTGAAACCTGGGCTCCTTGGCAAGGGCAATAGCTCAGTGTTGTCACAGAAGAGAGTGATCGTCCCAGACGCATTGGGTATGACTCCTAGGTCGGTGATGAACTCCTTCATCCATATTGCTTCATGCGCTGCCTCTGAGGATGCCATGTACTCCGCTTCACATGTAGATCCCGCCACGACGCTTTGCTTGCAACTGCACCAGCTTACTGCCCCTCCATTCAAAATATACACGTATCCGATTTGTGACTTGGAGTCATCCAGATCTGTGTCGAAGCTACCGTCAACGTAACCCTTTATGACGAGCTCTTTGTCACCTCTATAAACGAGAAACATATCCTTAGTCCTTTTCAGGTACTTCAGGATATTCTTGACCGCTGTCTAGTGTTCCATGCCGGGATTACTTTGGTACCTTCCTACCAAACTTACGGCAAGGTTTACATCAGGTCTGGTACACAGCATGGCATACATAATAGACCCTATAGCCGAGGCATAGGGGATGACACTCATCTTTTCTCTATCTTCTGCCATGGTCGAGCATTGAGCCGAGCTCAATTTCACACCTTGCAACACAGGCAAGAACCCCTTCTTGGACTGATCCATATTGAACTTCTTCAATATCTTATCAAGGTATGTGCTTTGTGAAGGATCTATGAGGCGTCTCGATCTATCCTTATAGATCTTGATGCCTAATATGTAAGAAGCTTCTCCAAGGTCCTTCATTGAAAAACACTTATTCAAGTAGGCCTTAATGTTGTCCAAAAGTTCTATATCATTTCCCATCAAAAGTATGTCATCTACATATAATATGAGAAATGCTACAGAGCTCCCACTCACTTTCTTGTAAACGCAGGCTTCTCCATAAGTCTGCATAAACCCAAACGCTTTGATCATCTCATCAAAGAGAATGTTCCAACTCCGAGATGCTTGCACCGGCCCATAAATGGATCGCTGGGGGAGACTTGCTGTGTACCATACCTCTCCCCCTCCTACTGATAATCATGAACTGACGCTAGGGGCTCCATGATCATCATCGTCACCGGCATGACACCATGATCTCCATCATTGTGTCTCCATGAAGTTGTCTCGCTAACTATTACTTCTACTACTATGGCTAACGGTTTAGCAATGAAGTAAAGTAATTACATGGCGTTATTCAGTGACACGCAGGTCATACAATAAATAAAGACAACTCCTATGGCTCCTGCCGGTTGTCATACTCATCGACATGCAAGTCGTGATTCCTATTACAAGAACATGATCAATCTCATACATCACATATCATTCATCACATTCTTTTGGCCATATCACATCACATAGCATACCCTGCAAAAACAAGTTAGACGTCCTCTAATTGTTGTTTGCATGTTTTACGTGGCTGCTATGGGTTTCTAGCAAGAACGTTTCTTACCTACGCAAAAGCCACAACGTGATATGCCAATTGCTATTTACCCTTCATAAGGACCCTTTTCATCGAATCCGATCCGACTAAAGTGGGAGAGACTGGCACCCGCTAGCCACCTTATGCAACAAGTGCATGTCAGTCGGTGGAACCTGTCTCACGTAAGTGTACGTGTAAGGTCGGTCTGGGCCGCTTCATCCCACAATACCGTCGAAACAAGATAGGACTAGTAACGGTAAGCATATTGAACAAAATCAACGCCCACAACAACTTGTATTCTACTCGTGCATAGAATCTACGCAATAGACCTAGCTCATGATGCCAATGTTGGGGAATGTAGCAGAAATTCAAAATTTTCTACGCATCACCAAGATCAATCTATGGAGTAATCTAGCAACGAGGGGAAGGGAAGTGCATCTACATACCCTTGAACATCGCTAAGCGGAAGCGTGGCAAGAACGCGGATGAGGTAGTCGTACTCGTGGCGATTCAGATCGCGGTCGATTCCGATCTAAGCACCGAACAACGGCGCCTCCGCATTCAACACACGTGCAGCCCGGTGACGTCTCCCATGCCTTGATCCAGCAAGGAGAGAGGGAGAGGTTGGGGAAGACTCCGTCCAGCAGCAGCACGACGGCGTGGTGGTGGTGAAGGAGCGCGGTACTCAAGCAGGGCTTCGCCAAGCACTACGAGAGACGAGGAGTGAGAGAGGTAGGGATGCGCCTTGGGAGAGAGAGACTCATCTGTTGGGCAGCCCCAAAACCTCCACTATATATAGGGGGAAGGGAGAGGGGGAGGCGCCCTAGGGTTTCCCCTAGGAGGGGGGGCGGCGGCCAGGGCAGATGGGATCTCCCCTTTGGGTGACTTGGCCCCCAAGCCAGGAGGTGGGAACCCTAGATGGGGCGCCCCAAACCCCCTGGTCACGTGGGAATAGGTGAGGGGGGCGCACAACCCCTTAGTGGGCTGGTTTGCCCCCTCCCCTTGGCTCATGAAGCCCCCCCCCAACTTTAGGATATTCAATTGATAATCATGAACAAGAAAATTAATGATGGTATTGTGTTAACACAAGAAAAGTATGCTTTGGATCTCCTGACTAAAGTGGGTATGAAAGACTGCAAGCCAGCGCCCACACCCTTATCCAGCACTGAAAAATTATCAGCTCATGATGGAGAGCCACTTGGTCCAGAGGATAGTACAAGGTACAAGAGTATTCTAGGTGCATTACAGTATTTGACTATTACAAGGCCAGATATTTCTTTCTCAGTAAACAAAATATGTCAATATCTGGGTTGACCGCCTTACGCGAAACATGTTGAAGCGTAGACACTATGCTGTGGTAAACAACAACTATGCCTGTATGCTCTGCCAGAATCCTCCTGAGGAAGCACTTGAACACTTATTTTTCTTCTGCCCCTTTAGCCAACGTTGTTGGGACAAGGTTGGTTTGACATGGTCGCGTGATGGCAACAGGATCTCCACCCTGCATGAAGGTAAAACCCGTTGGAGGCAACCATTGTTCATGGGCATCTTTTTGCTGGCCGCTTGGAGCATCTGGAAGGAGAGAAACAATGAATTCTTCAGAGGAGTGCCACACTCCTTTGCTGCATGGCTTGATAGATTCAAACATTTGTTGGGCCTCCTTGCTCATAATTGTAAAGAAGAGCTTCGTCCCTTATTAGACTCTTTCACCCAAAACTTGTAGAAGGCACAAATTTTCTTCTTTCCATATATAGGGTAGAGGGGGACCCTGCAAACCCCCCCCCCCATGTAAACATGTAACACCCGTCTGTGAGTAATACAAAAGTCAGTGGGAGCCTCTCCCACTGTCGTTCATTGTCAAAAAAAATGTCAATATCTGCATGCACCAACAACAGTCCATTGGACTGCAGCAAAGAGAATTCTCAGATTTATAAAGCATACAATGAACTTAGGATTAGCATACATGAAGTCATCATCTACCTTATTAAGTGCCTTCTCAGATGCAGACTGGGCAGGTGACATCGATGACAGGAGGTCAACAGGAGGTTTTGCAGTATACTTTGGTCCTAATTTGATATCCTGAAGTGCTAGGAAACAAGCTAATGTGTCAAGGTCCAGTACAGAAGCAGAGTACAAGTCTGTGGCCAATGCTACTGTAGAAATCATTTGGTTACAATCACTCTTGAAAGAACTTCGAGTACCTACAAGAGAAACTCCTTGCCTATGGTGTGACAACCTTGGGGCAACCTATCTATCAGCTAATCCTGTGTTTCATGCTCGCACTAGGCACATTGGGATTGACTATCATTTTGTCAGAGAAAGGGTGGCAAACAAACTTCTTGATACTTCAGGCGCAATCTCACCTTGACCAATGTGTGATTGAGAGGGGCTGTTGAGAATAGTCTAGAATCATCTAGATATCTTGTACAGTTGGTTTAAGTCAGAAGATAAGACTAGACCGAACCTTCCTAGTTTGTTAAGATTCGTAGCTTTCCTCTTATCATCTTGTACTCCAAGTCTTGCCTTGTATATGCCGTGATCTAGGACTATTCTGATCCTATACAAACACGCAATCAGCGGCCTACCAAGGTAGATTGATATGCTTCCAAACTTACACTCTCTCCTGAAGATGACTTAGTGGTCCGATGATGATGGCGGCTTCTAAAACGTATGCATATGGTGTGCGCTTTAGGTAGGCTGCACCGGCTGTTGGTCCCGATGCGTTATGTGGATGGATCGGTGATGACATCAATTTTATATATGGAGAGTGAGAGCACTACACATTATCGAGTTTGTAGGTGAGTGGTGGCTTCAGGTGGATTGATGTATATTCTTGTCAGATCTTTGCGAAATAATTAATAAAAATGGCCGCATACATCGATTAATACAGAGACCGGGTTTAACCTCCTTTTTTCAAAAAGAAAAAAGAAAAGAAAAGAAAACGTCTGTTACATGCAACACAGTTGTGCACGGGTGAATCGTGGGTTTTACCTCTGCCTTCCCATCAGGTTCAAGTTCATTTGACCGGGTTTTTTCACCGTCCTGCCCTGCCCTGCCCCATCGAGATTCGCTCAGTAAAAATTACAGCTTCTGTAAAACGTGATCTAAACCAGAAAACGGGAAAAGAAACGAGGCCACTTCTGGGAACGGAAAGCCGTGGACGCAGGGGCCTCCCTGCCGTCCCTCTTCGGCAGTGCCTGTCATCCAGCCTTATCGCAGCGTAATTACGTTGTGATGTCACTCGCCGCAATGCTACGGATCGATCCGTTCCGTTCCATTCTCCAAACTTAATGCTTTCCGTCCGAGAAGTTTATCCATGATCGATCGCTGTGATGAGAGTTGAGAGCTTTAGTTGTCGCGTGATTTGATTTCGATCGCCTTGGTCACAGCGCCCAGTCCCTTTCGGAAGAGCAAGAAAAACTCCATAGCCACGAGACGAGAGATGTCGAACCGGCTGTGGGGGCGGGACCCTCCTGGAGCCCCAAAACCGGAAGGAGAGAAGGGCAAATCCATGCAAGGAACAAGGGAGGGGAGCAGGCCCTGAGTGGGCAGTAGGCGTTAGCGTGAGATTCCAAGCCCTGATGTGTCTGTCACGTACACTGTGCCTGCCATGGGAACTGTCAAGCCATAACGCTGGCCCGTCGGCCTCACCACGAGAAAATATTCCCCCCGTCCTCTCACCGCTTTTGTTGGCTTCCTTTCCTTGTGCCCCGTCACTTGTCCCGGCCGTGTTGCTGTGCACACAAGTAGCACGGGACTAGGCAATCCATCGAGCATCGACCTTGCTGGCCGGACGCATGCATGTGGCCGGCCACTGGATCTGGTTTGCTGTGCAGGGCGTTTGGCATGTACCCAAGCACGCGCGATCGGCCTACCATGCATGCCTTTCACCGGAACGATCGAGGTGCATGTACGTATAGTTCTGCACCGGCGCGGGCGGGTGGGACATGATCGATGCTGCCTCGAATCCAGGTGGAGATGTGTGTGTTTGCGCGGGACATGGCCCCGGAGATACGCGGCGCGGGCAGATATACCGGTGGACACGTTGCTTTCTCCGTGTCCGTGAAACACTCCGCCTCCATCCACACCATGGCAGGTACGATTCATCACTGTATGTTGATGCAAAAATTGCCATGCGCGGGGGACACGAAAAATGGCAGACAAGCTTATACTGTACGCATGGAAGCGATGTATAGTGTCCAAATAGAACAGTCTCGGAGCAACAACCAATCCTGTAATCGGCCAGAGGAGTAAAATTTAAGACCAACTCCAACACGACCTGGTCCGGCCGTGTTCGTTTGGAAATAAACGGACAGAACGCGGCCCAACATACGGATGTAAAGTGATAAATGTTTTTTTTTCGCTTTTAACCCATTCCCGACGGAACTTTGGATCGCGTTTACGTTGAAACGGACACGCACGGACGAGCGGGACGCGCGTCCTTGTCCCCCCGGCACGTCGGTCGGGGACACAGTCCACTTTTCTCTTCCCCTGCCCTCCCTCCGCCTTGCCCCCGGCCACCACTGCCGCCATCGGTCTGTATCCACATTTTCTCGGCCGCGTCTCTTTCCTACAAGGCCGTCCGAACCAAGACCACGTCATGGCATAGCCGGCCCACACCCACGTTTCATAGGAACTTTTTGCCAGCGTTCATGGTTCTTTGTTGCCGGTGCGAAAGAAGTTACGGCCGCCGGCGCCGCCCATTGACCCCAACAACCTCCGGCGGGCGTTGCATAGTCGCAGGGCGCCCCCCGCCAATGCCAACCATACTTAGCTGACGTTTTGCTCCTCTATTTTTAGGGTATCGGCTAGAGTTGCTCTAAAATCTCGCCGACCCTTATAATTCCTGTCGTTTTATAGGTTTTGTTCTTTCTTAGGCCCAAACAGGTCCGGTAAAAATGGCGCAGCCCGTAAAAAAATACACACGGCCCATAAAAATCCCCTTTCGCCGCTATATGTACGGGACACGGCGGGTGTTTTAGGTTTCGCGTCCTTCTTATTCTTGCCCCCCTTCGCCGCAATCCACCCTCCTCCGACGTCTAGTTTCCTTTCTTCGGCGAGTGATTCCGCACGCTTGCTTCCAATTTTCGCAGATCCATGGCCGACGGAGCTCGCGGGCGTGGGGGCCGCGGCGGGTCACCGATGCAAAGCGTGCCCGACATGACGCGGAGGCCGGCAGCTCTAGCCGGGCCGACGTCGAGCCATGGCGTTCAAAGCAGGTGCATGCTACTTCTTGAGCTTGCGTTGATTTTTCCCTTGAAGAGCAAAGGGTGATGCAGCAAAGTAGAGATAAGTATTTCCCTCAGTTAAAAACCAAGGTATCAATCCAGTAGGAGGAAAACAGAAGGATTGCACCTACACAAAAAAATAAATACTTGCACCCAACGCGAAAAAAGGATTGTCAATCCCTTCACAGTTACTTGCAAGGATGAGATATGACAGAAATAGGTATAAAAATAAGTAAAAATGCAAAATAAAGTAAAGGTAAATAAGTTGCAGCAAGGTATTTTGTGTTTTTGGTTTTATAGATCTGAAAATAATATGATAAAAGTAGACCTGGCCATAGTTTTCATTAGAGGCTTCTCTTTTGAAAGAAAGCATACAGTGGGTAAACAAATTACTGTTGAGCAATTGATAGAAAAGCGCAAAGTTATGACGATATTTAAGGCAATGATCATGAATATATGCATCACGTCCGTGACAAGTTGACCGACTCTTGCCTGCATTTACTACTATTAATCTACACATCGCCCGCTATCCAACATGCATCTAGTGTATTAGGTTAACAAGAATGGAGGAACGCCTTAACCAAGATGATATGACATGATGTAGAGGGATAGATCCAATCAATATCAATAAAACCCACCTTTTTATCCTTACTGGCAACAATGCAAATACGTGTCATGTCCCCTTCTGTCACTGGATATGAGCACCGCAAGATTGAACCCACTACAAAGCACCTCTCCCATTGCAAGAAAAATCAATCTAGTTGGCCAAACCAAATCAATAGATTGGAGAGAAATACAAAGCTATCTTAATCATGCATAAAAGAGTTCAAAGAAGACTCTAATAATATTCATAGATAATCTGATCATAAATTCACAATTCATCGGATCTCAACAAATGCATCGCAAAAGAAGATTATATCGAATAGATCTCCAAGAACATCCAGGAGAACATTATATTGAAGATCAAAGAGAGAGAGAAGAATCCATCTAGCAGTAGCTATGGACCCGTAGGTCTGTGGTAAACTACTCACACATCATCGGTGGGGCAATAAGGTTAATGTAGAATCCCTCCGTGATCGAATACCCCTCTGGCGGAGTGCCGAAAAAGGCCCCTGGATGGGATCTCACGAGAACAGAAGCTTGCGGTGGCGGAGAAATATTTTTGGTGTGCCCTCTGGTATACAGGGAATATTGGGGTATTTATGGAGCAAATATTAGGGTTCAAGGAGCATCAGGGGCCCCACAAGCTTGAGGGCACCCCCTGGGCGCGCCTCCCAAGCTTGTCGCCAACTGGTGGTCCCTTTGACCCCCTCCTTCCTGTGTGTCTTCTGGTTCAAGAAAAATCCTCAAAAAGTTTTGTTTCGTTTGGACTCCGTTTGATATTGATTTTCTATATAAAGATAAAAACAAGGAAAAACAACAACTGGCACTTGGCACTAGGTTAATAGGTTAGTCCCAAAAATTAATATAAAATAGCATAATAATGCATATAAAACATCCAAGATGGATAATATAATACTAGTAAGGAACAATAAAAAATTATAGATACGTTGGAGATGTATCAAGCACTCCCAAGATTAACTCCTGCTCGTCCTCGAGTAGGTAAATAATAAAAATAGAATTTTTGATGTGGAATCCTACTTAACATGTTTATCAAGTAATATTTGTTTTATGTGGCCTAAATATTCAGATCCATACAATTCAAAACTAAAGTTTAATATTGACATAAAAACAATAATACTTGAAGCATACTAAAAAGCAATCATGTCTTTTCAAAATCGCATGGCTACAAAAAGTTATCCCTATAAAATCATATAATCTTGTCATGCTCCATATTCTTAACACAAAGTATTTATCATACACAACCCGATGACAAGCCAGCAATTGGTTTTAACACGCTTCAACTTTTTCAACTCTCACACAATACATTAGTGTGAGCCATGAATATAACACTATGGATGGAATAGAAAGGTGGTAGTAGACAAAAAGAAGAAGGAAGTGCTCACATCAACTAGGAAAATTAATAGGCTATGGAGATGACCATCAATTGATATCTATGTGAGTGAGTAGGGATTGCCATGCAATGGATGCACTAGAGCTATAAGTGTATGAAAGCTCAAAAGAAAACTAAGCGGGTGTGCATCCAACTTGCTTGCTCATGAAGACCTCATGCATTTGAGGAAGCCCATCATTGGAATATACAAGCCAAGTTCTATAATGAAAAATTCGCACTAGTAATATATGAAAATGATAAAATAGGAGACTCTCTATCATGAAGAACATGATGCTACTTTGAAGCACAAGTGTGAAAAAGGATAGTAACATTGTTCCTTCTCTCTTTTACTCTCATTTTTTTTCTTTTTCGTTTTGTTAGGAACTTTGGCCCTTTTTTCTTGGGCTCTTTTGGCCTCT
>NC_041383.1:504837272-505048670 GCF_002162155.2 Triticum dicoccoides
AACCCCCCCGCCCCACCCCTTCCCACCCCCACCCCCGCCCGCACCTCCCCAGGCCACCGCTGCGCCGTCTATCCGCAGCCCCGCCCGCACCTTCCCAGGCCGCTACCTCGCCGGCCTTCCACAGGCCCCCCGCCGCGTTTCCCATCCCCAGGCCGCCACCACGCTGGCGATCCTAGGCACCCCCCAAGCCGCCACAGGATCCGGTGCCGGGGAGGGATGCGGTGGTGGCCTCGGGGGGTGAGGATGGGTGGTGGTGGTTCAAGGCGGGGAGGAGACCCGCACTGTCGTCCCGCCAGGGCCCGCACCTTCGCGGCCCAGCCTTCTTCGTTTCCCTACTTCCCGCAGAGACGCCGGATCTGTGAGCCAGCGGCATGTCACATGCCGTCCCGGAGCTCAACCGCCAAGGATTCGTGATTTCTTCTGTTGTTGCGCTCTTCCTCGACCCCGACGAGTGCACTTCCTCAACCTAGAAAGAGTGCTGCACTTCCTCCCCTCGATGAACTGCATCTCCACCGGTGTCGCTGATGAGCAGTTCGCTTGTGTTGTTGCTGCTGAACCTCCCCGAGTGAGCAATGTTGGGTGCAGATCTTTATTAGTTCTTTTTTGTGTTGAAAATTGCAGTGCTTAATCCAGTTTTCTTGCAGCTCACATCAGTGTTACTCCAAAAGATGAGGTTCAGTTTCTTGCATTCTGACGGCCACGCCGACGTGTGTGTGCGCGGGTGCAGCTTGCAAAAAAGCCCCTAAAATCAACTCAGTTGGTGCTGAGTGTGCGGTTTGAATTTTTTCCTACAAAAGATGTGCTCTGGTGAAGTTCATTGCTGATGTATCTCTAGTGCAGTTTTCAGATAGGTGCTACTGCCTTCTGCACTCCTCTTTGATCCACTATGGCGGCAAAAAACAAGACAGGAAATATTCTTGTTTAGAAGACCACTTGTCAATTTGATGTGTTGAAGAGCGAGTTGTACAGATTTGTGTCCTAGAGGGAAAGCAGTTTGTGTGTGTAGTTTTTTTTTGTGTCTGGATGCATTATTTTTTGACACATTTCACTCGCTTGTCATGTGCAGTAAGTGACTACAAAAGAAAATGCAGTGCACTCTTGTCTACAGTACACCATTATAAAAAATGTATTAAAAAAAAGTGCACTCTGATCCAAAGTGTTCTGAAGCTCACTTGGCTTGCCGCTACAGTCCCAAAAACATGTTAATGAGAAACACTCTCCCAAAAAAAATGTTTAACATGAAAAAGTCGATGTGAAGCGCACTTCACTTCTTCATTCAGAGAAAATCGACATCTGGCAAAAACATGTAGTGCACTTGCCCCCGTCACTTCACTTCTTCATCAGAGAAAATTGACATCCGGCAAAAACATGCAGTGCACTTGCCCGTCTGATGCAGTGTGATTTTCAATCCAAAGCGAAACATGCGTACACACGATGATTTTCAGTCTGTTTGATGCAGTGCGGTTTTGGTCTGAAGCAGTGCATTGATCTATCTGATGCAGCGCACTTCGTTGTCGCGTACACACAATGATTTTTACTTCATTTTGATGCAGTGCGGTTTCGGTATGAAGCAGTGCACTCATCTGTCTGAAGCAGTGCACTTCGTTCGTCGCCTACGCATGACAATTTTCAGTTTATCAGATGTAGTGCGGTTTTCAGTCTGAAGCAGTGCACTATCTGTCTGATGCAGTGCACACGACGATTTGAGTGTCGCAAAAAACAGAGTGTCCGCACTTCCGTAATTTTAAAATTGCTCTTAAACCGTAAGGAATTAGAGGTACCGTTCTACATGAAAAAGTTGTGTCTCGACGATATCTTTCCAACAACGTACAATTTGAATCATTTCGACCAGCGGTTTGTAAAAATTTCTCAAAAAACGGCCGCTGCCTCTCGTAGTCAGCCGCACGATTTTCAAAATTAACTAAAAACCGTTTCTACATATGAAAGTTGCGCCTTGTCCATAGCTTTCCAACACGTATTACACGCCTCGTTTCGACAAACGATTCAAAAACTAGAGCGAAAACAGTACCGAAAATTGCTAAAATTTCAAAAAAACGTAATTTCGCGATTTAGTAAATTTGAAACTGCTCTTAAACCGTAACGAATTAGAAAACATAATAGATATGAAAAATATGCGCCTTGACGATATCTTTCCAATGACGTATCATTTGCTTTATTCCGATGAGCGGTTTAGAAAAAATCACGAAAATACATTTGCTGCCACTCGTCATCCGGCGCACCGTTTTTGAAACTGCTCTTAAACCGCGAGGAATATCGAAAAGTGTTCAACATAGCGAAGTTGCGCCTAATACATAGCTTTTCAACGATATATTATACGCCTCGTTCCGATAAACGGTTAAAAAATTAGAGCGAAAATAGTACTGAAAAAATAACGCATGCAGTTTTTTCCGACGAGAAGTTCACTAGTCTCTATTGCAGTGCTCGTCGTCAAAATGATATATATATATATATATATATATATATATATATATATATATATATATATTCCTCGCATGGGACAATGCTCTAATAATGATGATCATCTCACTTTTATTTACTTACAACTCAAGAATTACAACTCGATACTAGAACGAAGATATGACTCTATATGTAAAAGTGCGTTATATCGACTAGAGGGGGGATGAATAGGCGATTTTTACAAATTTGTCACTGAGGAAATTCTAAGTGAGTAATTTCCTAAACGACGAACTACTAGCAGCGGAATACGTACTCAGGTGCAAGCATAACACGGCGGTAACGCAGTCATCATGAAGAAATGAAACAAGCACGGAGTACAGGTAGAATGTAGACAGGATAAGCAGGCAGAAGACAAGATGGCTGAAGAATTAGGATTGAGGAAATTGAGAAAGTCTTCAGTCAAAGTCTTCAAACAATAATAATCAAGTTCATCAACACATGAATGAAGAAATGAAAGGGTTGAGGAAATAGAACCAGTAGCTTGGTGAAGACGATGATTTGGTAGACCAGTTCCAACTGTTGTGATAGTTGTACATCTGGTTGGAGTGGCTAGGTATTTAAACCTGAGGACACATAATCCTCACTGTATTCTCCTTGAGCTAAGGTCACATAGACCTCACCCAATCACGCGTGGTAAGTCTTCAGGTGACTTCCAAACCTTCACAGGCTTGGTCACTCGGTGATCCACAATTCCTCTTGGATGCTCTAGTCCATGACGCCTAACCATTTGGAGGATGCCCAGCCCTCGAAGGTAACAAGCCTCGATTTCACACAGGAACAATCTCTTCAGTGATGCTCAATCACTTTGGGTTTTAGGTGTTGGGGTTTTGGGTATTTCCTCACTGATGATTTTCGCTCAAAGTCCTCGGAGGATGGAATGCTCTCAATGACAAGTGTCAGTTTCTCTTGTAGCAGCCAACCAGCTAGTGGTTGTAGGGGGCGGCTATTTATAGCCGGGGAGCAGCCCGACATGATAAGACATAAATGCCCTTCAATGATATGACCGTTAGGTGGATATGATATTTTGGGATAGCTAGCGCGTAGCACATCAACGGTGATGAGGACATCAATACCATTATTACACCCACGGCCCCTGCTGCTATACATATTGGACAAATGACTAGAGCTCATGCATGCCAGTTAAATTATCATGTACTTTCGTTCCTTGGTAATGATTCTAATGTTCATGAGAATATGATGTTGCCTAAATTGGATACATTTGTCTTGCTTACAAATGAAGGGCCTAACTTGGACAAGAAGAATGAACATTGGAGCAAGATCAAGCATGGAGATGATGGCATGCGCAAGGGGAACAAGAACGGAGTTACAAGTGATGATTTCAGGACCTTGAAGCCACCATAATGGGTGCATGAAGCCTTGGATGAAATATACAAGATGCCACTTCATAAATTTTGTCCGGAGGCTATTATAGCTGCTGCTTCACCTTATTTTTGGGCCAGGCCCATGTAATTTCGAAATACTTGAGTATAGGTTGTTTTTAGAGTCTGTATGTGTAGGGAAACAAGAGATAGGGTTGGTTTCGGACCCCTCCTTCAAGGGCCACGAAATCCCCCTCCCCTCTTCCTCCATAGATACATCACTTAGGGCACTGTTTAGACTTTGGGTTTTGTTTAGATTAAAAGTTCGCCATAGCTGCAACTTCGCGTACTTCGTTTGTGTTCAACGACCAGACAAAGGCGTCACAGAACCCAACCTTCATTAATAAATCTTTCCTCTTATACTCGCAATATCCAGATTGCAATCTCAGTTTCTTGCTTGTTCTTCATTTGCTCGCAGGAAAACAGACCCTCAGGGTCAGGTTGATCATGCTCCGGCGTGGTCAATAACCCCTCGGAAGTTAGATTAGAGATTGCTAAGGTGTGCCGTCTCGCACGTTCATAGTCGGATCATCAAGGTCGACTCCCACAGAAAACGATAGCCACCATCTCATCGAAACATCGGTACACCTTCACCTCTATCAAGTGGTATCCGATTTCTAGGTTGCTCGGTGGGATTTTACTGTTATTCGTAGTTTAGATCGAGTCTGTTCTTCATGCCTACAGTCCACGAAAAAGCCAAAAAAATTAGGGTTAGTTCATCATATCCGAACCAATCTGAGTCTTTGCATAATCTTTTCTGTATTTGCTTTGTCGAATTTGCGGTTGCATCGTCGTGTCAAGTTGTTGATCTTAGCGTCTAGTCTTTTAGAGTTTCGAGTTCTGGTCATAAGTTGTCATGCCGCCGCCGCACCATCATCATTGCCCCTGCCATCTACCACCATCGCTTATCCGCCACCACTCTGAATCCGTATCCATATACCACCACCAATCTGTATCCATATACCATCACCGATCCGTATCCATATACCACCACTGATCTGTATCCATATACCACCACCGCAACCATATCCTACCACCATATATCCACCACCAATCCGAGTTTCTTTTCATATTAGGTTTGTTTTCGAGATCCATCTATTTTCCGATTCGTTTTCCCTTGCCTGAGTAGGTTTCAAAAAAAAAGTCCGGAGACCCCGGGCAGTTTTTAGGCCAAAATTTTGGCGACCGAAAATATTTTTTCCTATCCTGCTTTTAGGTCCCAAGGAACGAATGGGCAAAGCCAGGTGCTCTTATTTTACAACGGTAGGGACGATTACTCCCATTACTGACAAGAAAGATACCAAATTCACCTTTAGGTGCTTCAACTGTGGTATAGGTAGAAGGACCTGGTACGAAAAAACCTTCTATATAAAGTTTGAAATGGTGAATTGAGGTAGAGTAGACCGATGATCCGGTAGTCATTTGGCCGGCTATGGAAAGAAAAAGCTTGCATCTGCTCCCCCTAAACTATAAGGGTCCCATCTCTCTCCAAACCTAACGTGGTAGTTTCCCATCATAAGGCTTTCCATCTATAGATTGAGCCATTACCCACCAAGGATCCCATTCGTTCAGAACTCAGTCGACTGCTTCTATAGATAAGGAGGAACGTCCTTAGTTCAGCATTATAGCACATAGTCTCCGACGCTACTACAACACTTCGCTAACTCGAAGCGCCTCGCTATGAGAATGACGCGTCGCTAACGCTCGGCTAAGTCGTCGAACCCTCGCGTCGACCATTCGCTTTCTTAGTAGTGAAAGCGCTTCTCTTTGCCCCTTAACTTCATAAAGTATTTGGAAAGAAAAGAAAGAGATTCTTGGTTTTATTGCTCCCGCTTCCTCATCTGCGCTCGTCAAGCCAACTTTGCTTTTTGGGAGGCGAAAGAGGGGTTGAACCAGACATGTCGAAATGACAGCATCGAAGATATCTATATACACATGAACACTTATTCCGGACAGCGTTCCGGAAAAAGTAGCCTACTTGACAGAAAGGGCGGGCACTCTCGGCACGGAGGTAGGCACTCTCATCTTTCACCCCCACCGTCACTTTGAATTTAGTGGGGCACTGTTTACTTACAACCTCTACGAATTGCAAGTGAATGGGGCCGGTGCATGGTGAACGGAAGGGTTCATCAAGCCATTTCTCGCCTTAACCCCTAAACTAAATAGGAAGATGGGTACTTGACTAATAGGGGGCAATTGCATTGCACCTAACTGTGAGGGACCTCTTGATACCTTATGTTCACTTCCTAACTAGTAGCCGGTTTCCTGTCGCGGAAGCCTTTTCCCAGTGCGCGGAGCCCCGATGAGGAAGGTGTTAGTGCTTTCTCATGGGGTCAATAATGCTAATCCCTCTTATTGTGCCGGGAAGAAGATAAGAAAAGGCGAAGCCTTCTCTTGGTTTCCCAACCTGTTGCTTCTAAAGTCTACCCTCTCTCGGCTGGATTTTGGTCCAGCCTACTGTGAGGATCCCGTATCCCGTACATCGTATTTCTCCCTCCTGGGTTCCCGTGGTTCCTATGCCGCCGCGTTTCCCGGTCCTTTTCTTTTAGTGCTTTGACCCGAAGCGATAGCTTGACGCGTTTTCCGTGGATAAGATGGCAGTGCTCCATCTCACTAAAGAATGGGACGGCAGTGGTCCGCCGGCAAGCTCGTTCTGGTCCTGGACGCAGTACATTGGAATCCTGAAGCACCACCACGAACGCTACCGCGCGTGCGCCTGCAGTGTGGTAAGGCACCACCCTGTTGTGCCAGTAGCCAACTCCGGCGTGTCAGCTTAGTTATCCTCATCAAGCCACAACCTTGATGTATAGCACCTAACCTATGCCGATTAATGGAACGGATTCACCCCAAGGCCAGACGTGCACCTAACCTTCTAGCAGCCCTTTCCCCCGGATCAATGAAGAAGGGAGAAGTCAGTTGATTCCTCTGAAGAACCGGAAGCGAAGCGCTATGCCGAGGCGAGGGGACGGGAAAAGAAACTGCTCCGAAGAAAGATATTGGGGTTCCCAATGCTTCTCCACGCCCAACGAGATGCGCCAACCTTGGGATGCTTTACTTCTAACCCCACGGCGGTTCCGAGACGGAGCTTAACCCGAGTCTTGGTTAAGAACGACGACGATCTACGTTTCACACGGTGCACGATTCCATGGATAGTTTCATTTGAGATCGTGATGGAGGATATAGCTTACGATCATCGGCTTTGATCATGCCACTAGGCATTTGATTAGGACATTGCACAATGATCCGGACACTTTGGGGTCGCATCTCTTCAATACGGATACAGTAACGATCATAGAGATCTCCTCTGGTACCTATTGGTATGTCAAGATCCGATTGGTCATGAACATCGTAAGGTGCTGCTCTTCGCGAATCCCAGGATACCCCAGGTTGGGATGGGTAGGCCCACCACTTCACTTTTGCACTTTCATTTAGGCCCGGGCAAAGTCAGTGGGGGGACCCTGTCGGGCTCCTCCCCCCCCCAAAATCAAACTATACGTGGGAGTTTCCCTTCATACGGCTCGAATCATTCCTAGATGCCCCGAGAGGCATCTTTCCTTATGATCTGGTGGTTCACACGCACGCAAACGAGCACTGGCCGGAACAGCAAGGAACTATGACCAATAGAGTCAGACACAGAGCGTCATACTTCTTTATCTTGTGATGGTTGAGGAGTTTCTTTCTCAAAGGGTGCGGGACGCTTGCGGAGTCCGTGCCTTCCATACCACCACAAGTCGTTCTTGGGCAGATCCCGCTCCTAAACATAAGGGAGGGATAGGGGGAAGGGCCCCTAAAAATCATATAAATAGGATTGTAGAAATACCACTTTCATTCGACGTTCCGGGGCGCCTGATTCAATTGATGAATTTGGCGAGCTAATCCGCTTTGATCCAGGAGAAAGCCCCGTCAGCCACCTTTTTGGTGCAGATCACGTGACCTACAACTCGGCCTTCGCTTTTTGAGACTTCCTCTACCCACATCTCTATGTGCCTGCATCACTTTCATATGGAGAAAGATGGGCTTACCATGTTCCATCAATAGCACCTAACCTATGCCGATTTTGGCGGACAGTGCTCCACCTCGGTGAACTCATGCGGTTCCGACGTGCCCAGAGGCCAGAGGCGAATCCGTTCACGGTCCGTAGGACCAACACCATTCGAAGGTTGATGGCCCGCCCCGCCTAGAATAGGAATCTTTGACTGGGCTTACACACATTCACTCACTTACGCTGTCCCCCCTCAGCTCACCCTATCCCCGGGTACGTCGTCTCCAAGGCTTCACACAAAATCTTCACTGGCAACATATGCATGCTTTTGTAGGGTCAGGCAGAACCATTGTTGCCTGATGGGAACTTCCCCCATATTTTTATAAATGTCTTCATGTCGCACGACCTCTTAACATTACACCACTGAATCCCTAATCCTTTGCTTGATGTGTAGTGACAGTACCAATATCCACTAATCGTTGTTTCCAGATACGGTTGCCGGTTGACATCTCTTCTAATTCGTCGATACAAGAAGCACATTGTTGTGTGGAGGAACCAATATATCGACATAAGCCAAGAGGCAGATCTTGTGCCACTCCACCAGGTCGTATGAAACTAGCACGCATCCTGGCTCCCGGGACTCTTTCATAGAATTCCAACAATTTCTCCCGCTCCTCAAAAGCCCAAAGGAACGGAGTTGATGCTCCCACATCCATAGCATGAGTAGTTGAAGCAAGTGAATGATTTGAAATTCGAGTTATTTCACAGAATAACACTCTTATATATTGCGCTCGTAATGGTACCTCACAATTCAAAAGTCTCTCCACGGCTGAAGAATGAGCGTGTTCTTGGGCCATCGTAGAAACATAGATAGGGTCAACGACGGAACAAACAACAAAACTTTACGACAGCTTTTTCGTACACGTTCACTTGCATCACATACACAAGTGCTCTCTGAACCGTGCAATAAGGTCACCCATAACAGGGCTCTCCCATTGGAAGCCCCGGGCCATGCTATTCCATGATATTGGAAAAGGTTGACTAATTATTATCATCGTCTTGAAAGCTGGGCGCCTTTTGAATATGAGTGGGGCTCCTAGTCTAGGTGGCGCCTTCGTGGAGCCAAACCGAAGGAAGAGGAAAAGGGTGAGGCCACACCCGGCTTCGAATAGGAGGGGGTCTTAGCTCGAGATCCCGCCTGCTTGCAGGAATGAATGGATCGGAAAGGGGGTTGGGTTCTATTTCCGGGCGGGGCAGGAGGTGAAGGCTAGAAGAAGAAGAGAAGTGCGCCTTCCCGGTAAGGAACAGGATAAAAAGGTGCTGTCATCTATCGTTAATTTACCTACTAAAATATCACCAGTTTCTACCCAGGATCCCAACCTAACAACTCCATTTCTGACAAAATTGCGGAGTAAATGTTCTTCTAGATGTGGTATTTCTTCAGTGATTTTTTCAGCGGAGCCCTGGCTTGTCGTATCCGTCTGAATTTCATATTTCTGGATGTGAAAAGAGGTATAAATATCTTCATATACCAAACGCTAATTAGTACTGTGTCTTCAAAATTGTAACCTTAGCCGGACTAGTGGTAGGGGACCCGACCGTCCTACCCTATTCTCGAACCCTCTGCCGAGCTCTACCCTGCCCGCATTTATTTGGAAGGGGGCCAAAGAAATGTCTCCACCTGCTGCCAACAGTCTTTCTTCGGAATTCTACTGAACGGGTCGATCCTCCCCTCCGTTTGTTTTAGCAACTTATCCTAAGGTCTCTTCGCCAAGAACTCCCCGAAAACGACAGAGGAACTAACCTGCCTGCAGTGGCGGGGCGGCTTTTTTTTAAATAAGACCTGGACGATTATCCCTACCCTTGGTAGCTTAAGAGTTTACGTCCATCCCTGGTCGGGTACAGTTTCCTTTATTTTTATCCCTTGTAGCCGTTACCCAAATTCGTGCAAGTGTGTCCACACCACCCCTGACTTGACGAGGAATTCATTCTCGCGAACAAACACACCCCCTACGCACACCTAGGAGCACCCCTTCCTGCATATCCATACAAGACCTGAGTAGGCGAGTCGAGGTCCTGCGAGGTACCCACTACTCGGAGTACCCTCCCACCAAAAAAAGATGTGTGGTTCAGTGGTTCGACCAGAAATGCTATGCTTACACACATGCCCACCCCTCTTCCCGAAAGCTTCGCGGGGACCTTTACTACTTTACGACGACGGGGGACCACCCTTAGGGGGTTTACTGCACAAGGCCCCTGCAGAGGAAAAGCTTGATCCCAACGAATAGAAGATGCTAAGCTCGGCACAACATAGGGATTGGCACGCTTTCGGAAAGAACTTAGAACAGTAAAGGATCCATCATGTAGGACACGGCGATCATTAGAAATTCACGAATTACAAATGTTGTAATATACTCTTTCCCAAAACTTCTCATACCAGACCAACCCACTGAAATGCAAATAGGGATCAGAAATGTAGTCAATATCACGAAGAATAATGAAAGACCGTCTATACCCATATACAAATGGATGTTTTCATAAGGAAGCCATCGAAGGCTTTCCACAAATTGAGATTTGGCCATAGAAGGATCGAATTGTATCCGAGGAACAGGGGGATACAAAAAAGTAATAAGAGAAACGCACAGACCAATCAATCGTATCGGTCTTATTGAAGAATTTGGAATGAAAAGAGGAGTAATGCTTCCTAGCACGGGACAGAGAACAGGACCACTTAGGTCGAAATAGCATTCACAAAAATGTTCTAACATAGAGTAGAATTGAACATTGAAAAGATTAGTTGACAACAGTCAATCAAAAGATGGGGCGCCAAATTACTAAACAATAGGGGTCTTTCTCTGCAAGTCAGCTGAACACCGTAATTGATGAGTGAGTAGGTGGGTTATGTGCACCCCCCGCCCAGTGGGAAGTCATGAGGCTAGCCCCCCCCTGAATGAAGAAGTGGTGGGGCCCCCTGCCCGCCCACGTATGTGCCTTTATTTAGATTCTAACTAAATATTATACTGAACTTTATCCGGGAATCTTTCTAAAGAATCCATCTGGCAAAACGCAATTTGTCGATTTCAATCTAAGGTGCACCTTGCCTTTTTCAGGTAGCTTTGTTACGCCTATTCAGCTAGGTGGGGCATTGGTCATAGCCAAAGTCGAAGGGAAAAAATAAGGTAATGAGATGATGGTGCCATCAAGAAGTTTTCGACGAACGTAGTAGCGGCCAAAAATGAAACTCTTGCATGAAAGACCGGATTTGACGGAAGTTGAATGGCGTTGGGGTTTTTTCAAATGAAACCCGCGATCAGAAAGTCACCAACGGAGCCATACAATCTATCTAGTAGTGTGCCATGGCACGGTACTCCGCTTCGGCAGTGGAAGGAGCAACTGTCTATTGCTTTTATCTCATCCAAGATAGTGTCTCGTCTCCCCATAAATAGATAAGCCTGTATTTGAGCACCTATCTGAAGGCCCAATCGGCATCAGGAGTTGCATGCAACTCTAAAGAAGAAGATGACAGAAAAAAGGATGGCTCAAGAAAAGGTACCTCGAATATATCTAAGAATCCGATGAACTGCTGCAAAGTGAACTGACTGGGGGGCAGCCATGAAAGGCTGACTTTCTTAGGAAAAGCCATCTGGGCAAGAGATCGTCAGATAAACCAAACTGCCGACCTACTGTATGTACTGCGTTGGATCAGATAATGGTGAGCCATTAGTCGGACGGAGTTTAACGTAAAGCTCCAAGAGTGTCAACAGTCTTCTCATCATTGAGTTGAGCTCGAGTGATCAAGTCATGACGTTATTTGATCTGAGATACCAAATATCCATGAGGAGAATGTGCGACCTCCAAGCCAAGAAAAGGCATAGGGCGTGTTAGCGCCTTCATAGCAAATAATTGATGAAGGCGACACTTGGTCAGCGATATGGTAACAGAGTAATCACCAGTCAGTTTGATATCATCAACATACAACAACAGAATAGCACGTCCTTGAGGATAAACTGATAAGAACATGGCTGAATCATGATCACTCCGAGCAAACCCTGCCTGGATAACATAACCACTGTGCCAAACTTCAAAAACTGACGCTGTTGGGGCTTGTTGAGACCATAGATCGCTTTGCGTAAAGGACAGACAAGAGAAGAAGTCAGAAGGGCAGGTTCTCTTTCATCCATCTTTTCTAGGTGCGCATCTCCATCTACTAAAAGTAGGGGTGGTTGCCATAGATAGATTGGGTCATTCGTAACCTAAGAAATAACCGATGCTACTACAGCAATAACGAAAATAACCGATGCTACAGCAGAAACCACAGCTATACGTGGCGGCCCCACACGCAGCTTTGTTTAACAAGCATCACCCTTCCTTTCTTTTCAAATGCTTCCTCAGTCAATCAGCAGCTTATTCGATTCCTATTCTTATTAAAAATTTGATATAGATGGTGGGAACAATGAAGCAAATTCTTCATCTGTAGGTTGCAATCCGTATGATTTCTTTTCTTGATCTCCTACTTGTGTTTCACCTCGCACCTAAGCATCACGTTCCTAGGGATAGAGACATCTGCGCTCTAAGGCAATCATAGTACTAATAGATGGGTTACATCGTTCTGCGGGCAAGCTTCAACTTCAAAGTCACCTGATTTGGCACCGGCCAAAGGAGTAGGAACATCAGCTGGGGAAGCACCATTACCATCCATGGGATGCTTTGTCAACAGCCCCCTCTGTTCAATACCGATACCTGTCAGATTCCATAGCTGATGAATCTCTTTCTTTTTCCACTCTTTCCCCGTCACGCAAGACGCCTTTCTGGCACAAACCTAGTAGTTATTTGTCCTGCTGATCTTGGGTGAACTGATGACACTGATGCTCCAAGACCAAGAGTTTTCACAGCCAAAGCTATTGAAGCTTCTCCCTCCCATGAATCATAGCTTTCTGGATGCACTACTTGAACACCATGGAGCAAGATAGAGAAAAAACTCCTATCCTAGTTGATCAAGCTGAACCCACCCACCGCCGGGTAGGTGCATCAGCCTCTTCTTTCTAGTTTCCGACAGGGCTACCCGCACTAGCCTATGACCTCTACTCCAAAACCTGAACTTCACACATCCGAAGCCTAAACCTTCACTACTTCCATCACTTCACAGAGCAGGTCTTGTTTTCAAACTTGCTTTCGGGTTAAGTGCAGAAAATCAATTCAATATTCCTGTCATTGAGGATCTATTAGATGAGCTACATGGTGCACAACTGTTTTCCAAACTTGATTTGAGATCAGGTTATCATAATATAAGAATGAGAAGAGAAGACATTCCAAAAATTTAGGACATATTTTTGTCATTATGAATACTTAGTGATGCCATTTGGACTCACTAATGCACCTGCTACCTTCCCATCTTTAATGAATCATGTTTTTGCTCCGGAAATACCTTTTGATATTCTTTGATGATATTCTGATATATAGCAAGACCAAACAAGCTCATCTCAAGCATCTTAAGTTAGTCCTGGACATTCTAAGGTCATAAAAACTATATGCTAAGATTAGTAAATGCAGTTTTCCTGTCCCGCAAGTGGAGTATTTAGGGCATGTTATCTAAGGATAGGGTCTATCTTCAGACCCCCACAAAATAGTTGCCATCAAAGAACGACCAGCACCTAAGACTATCACTCAGTTTAGGAGTTTTCTTGGTACGGCTGCAGAAAAAGAAGATTTGTCAAGAATTATGGGATAAATTCTAGGCCACTTCATGACTGTCTAAAAAAAGAATCATTCCGGTGGTCAGATGCTCAAATTGAGGCCTTCACAACATTGACGAATTGTCTGGTCACTGCTCCTGTTATGGCTTTGCCTGATTTAACCCTACCATTTACTTTTTAAATAGATGCATCTGGTCAAGGTATTGGTTCTGTCCTCATGCAACAAGGCAGACCAATTGCTTATTTCAATAAAACCCTTGGACCTAGAAATGCAGCTATGTCAACTTATGATAAGGAGAAGCTTTAGCTATTTGTGAATCCTTGAAGAGATGGCGCCACTACTTTCTTGGTTCCCAATTATTTTATTGATCAAAACTAATCAACGGAGCCTTAAATACATCACAGAACAAAAAGTCTCTGAGGGCATCCAACACAAGCTTATGTGAAAATGGCTTGAATTCAATTACAAGATTGAATACAAAATAAGAAACAAGGTTGCAGATGCTTTGAGCAAAAGAGATTCTCTTATGATGGCAGTCACTGCAGTTACTCCTGCTTGGGCTTCAACTGTAGAAACCAGCTACACTAATGATGATCATTGCAAATCTCTGCTTGAGAAGCTCATTGTATCAGCCAATGCAGCACCACCTTATACTCTTCATTCTGGCATTTTGAGATATAAAGGAAGAATATATGTGGGATCAGATGCTGTTCTTAAACACCAAATCATTGGTTCACTTCACAACTCTCCCATACGAGGCCATTCAGGCATTGTGGCTACTTATCAAAGGGTAAAAAAGCTATTTGATTGGCGCCAGGCCAGGAGATTGGAACTTTTCTACATGAGTGTGCAGTTTGCCAAAGACAATGGAGAGCATTGCCACTACCCTGGTCTCCTAGATCCACTGCCATTACCTACTTCTGCTTGGACTGACATCTCCCTGGATTTCTTTGAGGGTCTTCCCAAATCATTGGGCAAAGAAGTCATACTGTTGGTGGTGGACAGGTTCACTAAATATTCTCATTTCATTCCCCTTGCTCACCCTTATATAGTACAATCAGTCTCTCATGCTTTCATGGATAATGTTTTTGAGTGGAATGGATTGCAGAAGTCAATAGTCTCTGATAGAAACTGGATATTCACAAGTAACATGTGGCAGGCCTTCTTCAAAGCACTGCAAGTGAAATTGAGGTTTAGCTCTGCCTATCACCCACAATCAGATAGCCAGAC
Organism: Triticum dicoccoides; assembly: GCF_002162155.2. Taxonomy (NCBI): domain Eukaryota; kingdom Viridiplantae; phylum Streptophyta; class Magnoliopsida; order Poales; family Poaceae; genus Triticum; species Triticum dicoccoides. The sequence goes on from NC_041383.1 coordinate 504,852,036, forward strand.
AGAACGTGTGAATCAATGTGTGGAAAATTACTTGCGTTGCATGGTTTTTCAGCAACCAAGGAAGTGGGCTAGTTTGGATCAAGCAAATGCCACTTGGGAGGATGCCGACTTCATCAAAGGTCTCTTTCCGGAGTTCTATACAGCTCCTATTCGTGGTTGGTGCCCTAATCCCAACACTTGACAATGCTTTGGGGGAGGTATTGTCATATCTGAAGATTACTGTACCTAACTCTTGATTGAATTCAGAGTGCTGCCTTTACTTCATCTGCCGTGAACGGAGCCAAGAGGCTTGCGTTCATTTCTTCAGTTACTCGCATGTTTACTTTCCCCAGTAGCCCGGGGTCAGGAGCTAGGACTTCTGAGGTGAACAGTCCCTCAAAGTAATCCTGTATAAGAGATGCTAACTAGTCATTACCTTCGATCATGTTGCCGTTCGAGTCATTCAGAAACTTTATTATGTTCTTCTTTTTTCTCCGTTGCAAAATGTTGTGATGAAAGAAGCTCGTATTTCGGTCTCCATGGCGGAGCCAATTAGCCCTTCCTCTTTGCAGCCATTAATCCGAGTGCAAACTCTCTCAATTAAGTGTTGGAAGTAGCCGCTCCTATCCACTCCTACCAGGGAGGGGAGCCCCAAGTATTTGTCAGTGAGCGATTCGGTGACAATATTCAGCAGGTTGCATACCTCTTGTCTGTCCCCCCTATCCGTCTAAGGGTCCTTGGTAAAAATATCTTCATTGAAGGCAGTACGTGGGTATCCATCTTATCTACAGTCTGCGGGTCATCCACATGACCAAAACAAAGGGTACAAAAGTAGTGAAACTGATATATCTGTTAAAGGCGATCCCACCGGTCCTATTTATTAAGTTGCAATGGCGAGTATCTTTGGACCCCAAAGAGTTGTATAAATTGGAAAATGGAGATTTGCCTGTGGCATTGGCCGTTGGGCAGCTAACTATTGCATTTGAAGGCTCCATAGAAAGAACCTGCAGGTACTATTAGGACAGGTGGCTTCGAATCCAGTTTGTTAGTCGTTTGCATCTCGGTTAACAAAAATAAGCTTGAATCCCTCCATTCGTAGATCAGTCAGCTAAAGTTGTTAAAACAATGCCCCGGTAAAAAGGTAGCAGAAGGTCGTTCTTTCTTACTCGAAGTTGCACTCAGGTGCTGCTGTTTTAGAGCTAGGCGATATTCTTTGTGTAAACCAGTATCGTATCTGTTCGATATGGACAATTCTATAAGTATAGTCATTTCAGTCTTCCTCAAAGAATCTCCGATCTATTGTGCAACCTTCCCTTCAAAACCCACCCCACACGAATACTTCTACCCCTTATCATAGCTCCAATGCCCACAGGCATCTGTCTCTAGCACAAATCTTTTACTGAAATCAAGGAGAACCAACACAGGGGCCTCAATTAAAGCTTGCTTGAGAACATCAAAGGATTGCTTTGGCTTGTCCACACAAATAGTACTCCTTTCTTTAACAAGTTCGTGAGAGGTCTCCTAGTTATGTATATACAGGATGAGTCACATCTTGACCGGAGCCATGCGGAGCACAAAAAGTGAAGAGAAAGGATGTGTTCATCACTTTAAGCCAAAAGATAGAAATGAAAGTTGTTCCCATAGAATGAGATTAGATCCCGCAAGTGAGCTATTTATACCGAAGCTTACAAGAGGCAAAGTTGAAATGGGAGCTTTCCCACCACGGCATCCAACTCTTCTCTTCCGTAAGCAAAGGGGCTTTCAACGAGATAGGGAGTTGTACAATTTCACCCGTGGGTGGGGCTGGCTATGCTTGCTAGATTGGATCAAATATACGTGTCCTACGCTAGGCGGAATCATTGTTTCACTCCTCCAAGCGTTCCTTGCCAATGGGTAAAGCCTTTATCTATCACTTCGGTCGGAGACATATTAATTACCTTTTTTATCCTTGGACCCTTGAAAGCTCGCTTACCTTCCTGAACTGAGGGAAACCGGTTCCTGAGAGATCCGTTATCTGCAGTCTCTGAGCTTGATTGCATATCTTTTCCTGCTCATACATGTGTTTTTGCACGCTTGAGACCTCCTCTTTCGCTTGGCTATCCGAGGAAAGATGTCTTACGAGGTGGGTTGGACAACGTACGTAGTGAGCCTGCTGCTATCAGTGTGAAGATGAGCATCTATCTTTCTTTTCAGGATTTAGTGTGTGTGTGCTTGTTCTTAAGGGAACGTGCAAATCACACAATCATATCAGGATGGATCCAATGGGTGTGATTTTTGTCTGTATTGATCACTTACCCACGCTATAAGAAGAAGGGCGTCATGGAAGAGTTTGGGGTCCAAAGCCACACCTTCTTTCCCCCATAGGAACAGAGGTCAGGAGCTGCCGGCAGGGTGCTGCATTCAATCTGACTGATGGCTCAAGATAAGTACGAGACATACTTGAGATAGATAATTTATGTATTTCGCTATTTCGAATACCTAAACTGCTGCTAACAAGAATAAGTACGGAGAGATTGGATCTCCCTGGCGTAGTCCCTGAGAAGGTTTGAATTCCTCAAGATGCTCCCCATTGAAAAGAACCGAGAAGGTAACTGAAGTCACTAACCTCATCACCATAGAAATCCCACCTTCGCTGAAAAAAAGTGGGCTAGATAGCCGTCCAGGCCAGGGGCCTTTCAGGGTACATCTTAAAAAGGTCACACTTCAGAACCAGTAAAGGGCGCAGTCAATTGCTCATTCATTGCCTAAGATACTTTTCGAGGAACTGTCGACAGAACGAACATCCTCCACTCTTTCAGTACCTTCAACAGTATAGAGATGTTTAAAGAACTCATTCGTCATCCCACTCATCTCCTCTGAAGGGACAACAAAGGATTGTCTGAAGTAGGACCTATTCGTAGCTCATTTCAAATGGGACAAAGAAACTAAGGCCACAGAGACCCCCCCTTTGTCATGAAAAGAGAAACTTTCGGTAGTCACAAAACCCTATTTTAAGAAATAAGTCATTAGATCTCGTATCAGCTATAGTAGTGAAGTTCTCATAACCTTTCATCATGTCGAGCTTTAGTGCACACACCTGATCATCTCGTGCCTCTTATATAGTTTCTAGTTTAGGAGTCTGAGCTGGAAGAACAAAAGGTGGAGCTCCACCCTAGTGTTACCCTTTGCCTCGCTCTTTAGAGGCATGAGTGGTCACAACTCGACGTAGTCTAGCAGTTCTATTTGGCGCACGAATTGCGTATAGCAAAGTTGAAGAAGGCATTCTAGGAGCTAAAGGCGTCTCACTCGTCTCTCATTTGCTCGATGCTTAAGTACCGGTTTGCTTCTACGTCTACGGTTGAACTTGAAGGCCTCGGATTCCGAAACCTGTAGAGCTTGCACGGTGAAGAACAAGTACGTACTTCATATGAAGAAATGGTAGTCGGACTCCTCTGGTTTTCTCCATAGTAGGAGTAAGCATAATCCTAAAGTCGGCCCAATGGGCTATATTTCTTTAGAGTACTCAAAAATTATGCTTTTGTCGGAGGGAGATTGCTGGGTCTATGTAGAATAGAGAAGCAGCAAAAGAAAATAAATTGAGTAGCCAAAGGCCTCGTGCACAATATGGAAGGAAGAGGAAAAATGCACGGTACACAATGTATGATGATGAATGTATGGAGTTAGTTCGGTGGGTTGGTTGGGGAGTAGGGCCGGGGGGAGAAACTTGTCCCTTCTTGATGGCGAGTATATGCTTCGATCGATTCTTGTGCTACCTATGCGCGTGTTCTTGATCACCGAACAAGTTACAAAATAAGTTTATGCGCTCCTATCCTTGTTCTTGTGAGTCCTTGTGAAGCTACATTGGTGATGATTGGTGGTAGATGCGGATTACCAGTGAGCTCTGGATGCTACTCTTAGGGATATTATTACTGTGCTTTTTTGCTATAGTTAGTCATGATTACTGATCAGTTGAGCAGTTCTTTCGAATGTACCAATTTTATTTTTTCATTTATTTGTTTCACCCCATTTGAAATAGGGATCAAGTCGCTTCTTGAGATGCATTTCACACCTCACTCACCTCCCACGCCTAAAATGTCTCCAGGTAAACGTTTTTCTGCTTGTCTAGTAATTCGGTGAATCTGCAACCACTAATGCCATTCAGAGACTCTTGGCCATTTCGGCTTTCGCACCATATGATCCCTGCTCATCTCCCACAACAAAACGGAATTTTTTTATTTTCACTTGCGGTGTTCTCTCCATTTCTTGTTATATGCTGCTATAGGGCTATAGGAATACAGATTCAAACTTTATTGTATGATAAAACTGATTATTGATTCAATTCTTCTACTCGCAGCATCTGTTCTATTAACTTGTAACTGCCTACTAATTACAGTATCGAGTGTCCTCGTGATGTGCATGCTATATATATAGTCTTCTCAAACTCTGAGTGCACATGTCAGTTAAGTTGTAACTGTACCTTCTAGTTTTTTAATCTAAGCAATCGTTGATCATCTCATCCATTTGATCGTTTGAACACTACACTGGAATTAATATCTTTGCGGAATCGTTGATCATACTTTGTGTGTACTAATTGAAATCAGTTGTGCATGTCCGTGCTGCTGCCGCCCCAGGACAAGTGAAGTGCCCCCGTCGACTATGGAGGAGCTTTCAATGTCCGTGTCGCGCGATCGGTCGGGATCGGTGGCCTTCAGTTCCTACCGGATTTCCCTTGTGACGTTAGTCCTTGCAGCAGCAGCTGCAGCCTTGATCACGTTGCTGTTCTAATACATGTTTGTCTGACCTCGCTCTTGAACTTGTGCATGTATGCTTCGTCTTTCTTGATCTGTTCCTCGTGTTGCATACAATGAAGTGGTGTCATGTGACGCGGGGCATAATCTCTGAAAACTCCTGGCTGGTTCGGTGTGGTTTTGTTTATTCAACACCAATTGCCTTAGCTTTCTTTTTCTGAAGGAGACAGAGAAGAGAGTAGCTAGATTTCTTTTTCTATTTTGATTTACAAATGGTCCGGTTTTATTTCAAAATGGTTCATACTTTTCTATCTTTGGGCTTATTAAGCTTAAGAATCTTACTTAATAGGATAAAATAGCCTCCTAAACATATGGCTAGCAACTGGTTCACGAGGAGTATGAAAGAAAGGCAAAAGAACTACAAATTATTGATTTAGGAATGGGAATTGGCTAGAACCCTAGGTTCTTCCTTATATAATTAATGGTCTTTTCATTCTAATACTCTATTCGAGAGTTCTTAGTATTTAGCAAAGTTGTTCCTATCTAACGAATAAAAACAGGATCAAATGACAAAGACATTGTTTGTGGAGAAAGAGGTGGCTTTTCCCAGATGAAATGAAACATTTGATTTGTGTAACAGGAGAAAGATTTCCCACTCCTTAGCCATAAAGATATGTGGCCATGAAAAAGGGAGGGGATTTAGTGGAACAGGATTGGCCGGGCGGTAGAGTCGTGGAAACACTTGTTGATTCCTATTTTGGACCCTAGCTCCATGGAATAATATGCTACTGCAGAAACATGGAAGAATTACAATCTTAGATCAAAACACTATGTGTGGAAAGCTTGATAAGGGCCAGTTACTTGTACATTTGATTAGTATGAGCCACTCACATCGTTTTTTAAGGATAGGTGGGAGTAGGACCCTACAATAAAGAGAAGATAGCCCACATGAATCATGTGAATAACAATACGAGGCCTTTGACGAGTAAAGGAGACATGCAAGATTTGGATCCGCGATTTCAACAAGTAGTTCGTGCTTCGTTGGCAGGCCATAGGTTTACTATTCAATGAAGCCCCTCAACCTACTATCTTTTCTTACAAACTCAACCAAGCCTAACCAAACCCCATGCTCACGACATGTTCTTGATATTGATTGAGTTGGAGGGAGTCAGAGACTACCACGGAATCCTTCCATAGTCACCCCGGTGACCTTCGTCACGAAAGCGTCATGTATTTTTCCAAGACCCCTCATATAATCTCCAGTGGGGATCAGTCGGAGCACGTAGGAATGCCGACCACTACATAAGCCACGTCTGGCTGAGGCGAGCAGCAAGCGGGGGAGAGTATTTTGAAGTACAAGAACATTGGGGTGGGACGCTAGTACTTAAAGTAGGGTTGCTTCTTAGCGCTAATCTTGCGTTTTTCAGCAGTTAGTTGTAGCGCGCCTTCCCTCCTTCTCCCATTTCGAAAGATTTGGCAGTATTTTCTTATGATAACCTGGTCAAGAGATTACGAAACATCGGTGTAAAAGATTGAGTGGGAATCACTCCTATGAGACGGCTAACTCCCAACTCCCGATACATTCTTTAGAGTCGACCAAAGGACTCGTTGGTTTGGACATAGTTTCTTTGTTCCTGTGTTTCTGTTTTGCTCTTCCCCTTTTTTCACTTAGTTTAGTTGGAATGGAAAGAGAACTTCCTTCAGTTTTTCTTTTTTTTGTTGCTTGGTTTGGTCTCTCCGAGTGCAATAAGTGGGTCCTTCTTCTTTTTCCTGATTGATGAAGGTCGAAACCGAAGATCGAATCAAGCAGAGTCTGGATTCCTATGTTCGTGCCAACTCAAATGATTGATGAATTGGATCTTGAGTATGCTCACTTCGCTACTCAGCAAGGGTGAAAGAATGACAAAGAGACTGACATCACAGAGGATGGGAAGGACCCAATCGCCTGCCTCTTTCTTGGTCCACCCCCCCTGGTGGGTACTTTATAGCTCACAACACGAGATAGGCAGATATGTGACATAGAAAAATTTCTTTCATTGACAACAAGACTCTCTTCCTGATTGGGATTGGTATGTGCAGGATCTCCTTCCCTATGAGACTCTTGCTTCCCTTTGAAAGAGGCAGACCCCTACTTCAATTGTCATCTGACGACTCTTCCCCAGCTGTGGACTCAGACCTCTCACAACCAAAAAAAAGAAAATCAAAATCAAACGAATCCGAATATAACCAATCTATTGCCTTTGATGACTCGTTGACAGCCTCCTCAACCCAAGCTTCCATCTCCTGCTGCAGACATCGGCGCTTGCCCGCGCCAATCCATGAAAGGTAGATGAATGTGAGTTTGATTACGAACTTGAGGATGCTGGGAGCGATCTCTTTTCGGGGAATCACTCCCGTCGAGAGGCCCTCTACCTCCCTTTTTCTGAATCTGGTAGAGAGGCAAAAGAGAAGTCCAGAGAGACCTTGGCTCTTTCAGGGAAAGGAGGGAGATCGAATGCGAGATGGAGTCCCTTCCGATTGGAATGGACATCCTTGGGGACAGTTGTGTAAGACTTAATTTACCATAGAATTGGATGGAAAAACTACTAAAAAGATCACAAGAAACCCAGCTCAAAGTGAATGGAGAGACAACCCTTGCGCCTTGGAAGGATCTGAAGCTGTTCGAACACTCATAGACAAGTGAACTCCAATCCAGGATCACTTGAAAAGTGAAGTGAACTAGCCACGTAGAACAGTCAGGTTAGGAAAAGAGTCTTTCATGTCAAGGTGAACATAGACAGACAAGATTAGTTTGTTTTCCTTAATCCTCAGAGAAAAGACTCATTGCTGGAACCGAGAGCACTGACGATTACTTTCTTTCTGACCTTCAGGCAAGAAATTCCATACCTTCCACCGTCTTCTTTTGTGTGTGGCCAGAACGTGATGCTTTCCAATGCCGAGTACTTTTCTTAACAATGTATGAAGCCCATAAAACTGAAATTGATCCAAATCCACGACCTTGACGATCGAGGAAAAAGGCTATGTATTATTATGTTGTGAGCCTTCTTTCTTTTTGGCCTTAGATTATCATAATCGAGGAATGGTGCGTGCTAGCCTTCAGACTATACTTTATTGTAGGGAAAGGGAAAAAATGGAGAATATCTTTAAGAACCCTAGAAAGAATTTCAGTTGGAGCAACAGGGGTCAGGTCACACTATATCAATATCATAATTCTCTTTTTTAATTGATACTGATTAGCCGTAAATCAATTTGATTTTGTTATGCCATTAAGGAAACACTATTTGGGATACAATACCCATTTTAGGACCGTTCACTACTAACAAATAAAATTTATCAAAATAACAAATAATATAGTTAATGGTTCCAATTTTTCCTAATTTGGCAGTCTGTGACTGGAAATCCTTTCTCTTTTCAATAGAAAGAGAAGGTATTTAAGCAATGTGTGTTTTGAGATACAATCAATCAAAGAGAATAAAACTGGGTCCAATAAAAAACAGGAATGAATTTATTAAAAGGGATTGGAAAGGGATAAGTACAAGGGATTCAATGATCTAAAAAATCAAAAAGGGTTTAATAATCCCCTCCTACGAATACAAATTAGTAAAATAATGTGGATGAATAAGATTTTGCTCGATTTTGGTTCGGATTTGGCGGCATGGCCAAGCGGTAAGGCAGGGGACGGCAAATCCTTTATCCCCAGTTCAAATCTGGGTGTCGCCTGACCAAAAAAATACTTAGGGATTTCTTATTGTACTGATTGAACTCGATAAGTTCTTGCCCTGCATAAGCAAAGGAAAAGAACTAGGCCTGTTGATACTGGATTTTACCATAGTTCTAGTTCTAAAAAATATTGTCAATTTCTTCTTAAAAATAGGGCTCTGGCAGGATTCTAGGTAGTGGCCGAAACCGATACCAATAGGGATGAGGGATATATACTTATGAATTTCATAATTGATTCTATTCAACAATTCATAACTACGAAAGTAAGAGGTCGGAAATCTTTTTATCCAAAGGTCCCTAAAGGACATTCCTTTTTTGCTCCTAGGATTGAAGAAGAGATTATACGAAAGACTATCAAGACTTCCTAATTATCTGACACTACCTACACTAAAGTAAGGTCTACTGACTCTGTCGGGAATTAGGTTGGATAGGCTGATGGGAAATTTAGGAGTTGTGGAAAGAAGAGACTTTCTTTCCATACTTACGAGAGACTCTGAGTACTCAAACATTCAATCAGGATGGTCGGTTAGCTCTTATCTTTTAGAATAACTTAGTAAATAAAAGTAAAAGTAATAAAGCAAATGAATCTCCTAACTCGGTAGCCCATGAGGTTCCAATGGTTAGTTTTGGATTTTTTCAGGCAAGAAAGCAAAGAAGAAGGGAGGATTCTCTATTACCAACTTGCCCCACTGCCCTGTCCTCATTGGTCATTCATCTTTCCCGATCTAGTGCCATCGTTCTTCAAGGTGTCGGAGGGTTTGAAGCATACCTACTACCCCTCCCTTGAGCTTAGTTCAGAGTTGCCTCAGCGTGCTCGAGTAATAACTGGGAAAATCAAGGTTGGACAGGTCTTCGAGCCAACTTCAGGAAGAAATGCAAGTGAAAGAGAATGCTCTCGAGGGTGCAGGAGTCTTTTTCTGTCTTTCTTATTTGAAATCCAAATCGAAATGCCTCAACTTGATAAATTAACTTATTTCTCGCAAGTCTTCTGGTTATGTCTTCTCCTCTTTGTTGGAAGATGGGTACACATCGGGTAATCCGCCCACGAGAGCCCAATCACAAGAGGCTCATACAGAAAGCAATCAGCCCATAGCCTAATATCGAGACCACATCCTATTATTCAAACCACAAAGGATCTATCTTTCATCGTCCAATCTTCTGGATCGAACATATTGACATAAATTCTCCTTTCCATGGCCATTCACGGTCCGCAAAGATCAACCACTCGTGCCTGAGATCACTATCCAATCAAAAACCAGACTTCCAAGATCCATCTCACTCAGACCCTTTTGAATGTAGCGGATAACAACGGAGTGGGGCTATCGAATTGATATGTATTCGAATCTTAGGAGCTGGTAATCACTAATATGCTCATATTGATGACATCATTGTTGTTGTAATCAAAGAAGCAGTGCCCGAAATGCCTCTAGAAAGATCAGACAGAAGTAAGACAAGCTGTAATTGTACGTACATGTAAAGAACTCAAAGGTGACAACGGTATGATAATACGATATGATGACGGTTGTCATTGATCAAGAAGAAAATCCAAAAGGAACTCGAGTTTTTGGTGCGATCGCTCGGGAATTGAGACTTATGAATTTCACTAAAAGAGTCTCATGAGCTCCTGAGGTATTAAAAATACTAGTAGTAGAGACTATGATATAGTAGGGTATCAGAATATAGATCAATTAGTAGATTGTGTCTGACGCATATACATGAAAAAAAGAATAATTATATAATAATAAGAATAATATTCGAATCTTAATAAAAGGAAGGGTTCAAATAGCATCTACTAATATTACCGAAAACTTTGTGAAAATACTTCTACGAGAAGGTTTTATTGAAAATGTTCGAAAACCATAGGGAAAGTAACAAATCTTTCTTGGCACATGCCCCTGCTCCTGGTCTTCGAACTAGTCATTAATGGTCGGCAACATAGGTACCCTTTTTTGGTATGCGTTGCGAACACTTTCATTTTTAGCGTCTCATCTTCTTTGGAGAAGCTCAAATCGAACGGATAGAGCAGATAGTCCAACTACAGAACTTCTTCTTTTTCATTACTTCCATGGTCGTGCCCCGTGGCACGGCAGCACCCGTATTATTGAAATGGTTCGTCAGTAGAGATGTTCCCACTGGCGCCTTTTCTTCCAATGGTACTGTAATTCCTATTCCTATCCCTTTATTCCCTTTTTTGGTCTATCTACATTTAAGGAAATTCATACGCTATGCTCCATGGACAGAGCAAAAAGTGGAGTGTTGGTCAAAGCAAGCCGCCCTATTCTATTACCAGACAAAATGGAGAGAAGCTCATCCGCTAGAAATGCTTTATTTCGTTTCGTTCCCGTTCTTCATTTCCTTATTATCGAATCCATGGGGGACTTGTCATATTTAGAATCTTTCTGCGGTCTGCTCTGTTCACAATTCTTTCGTACTCTCTTCTCTTTACCACGCGATAGGTCAGCGAAGCGTGAGCGGGCCCTCCGAAGTAAAGTCCAAACACTTCGGCCTAAGGGGAATGAGCAACAAAATGACAAGATGAGGTGCCCCGGGCACCCCCATATAGAAAGAAGGGTCGAAGGTTTTGGGCCTGTAGCTCCCCCCCTTATCGAGTGGTGATTGTTTGGGGGGGGGGGTGCCACCAAAAAGCGGGCTTGAAGCTCTCGCCTTACCAACAAGCCGACTGCTGATGGCTGTTGGTCACGACTACTACAAAAAAGTGAAGATGAATCTTTCTATTTCACATGGAGGAGTGTGCATCTTTATGTTGGGTATTCTTCTGTCGTGCGACCCGATGGCTTATGTGCGACCTGTGGCCCATGCCTCCTATTCTATTTGTTTAGGGCGGGCGGCGTGAACTCCGATTCAATTCGGGTATTCAATCCCGCCGCTGAGATGCTCGCTTGACTCCTTAACCTTGATAGGAAGATGGCTTATTCCAAAATTCGTGCATAAGGGTAAGGAACTTCGGATGAATTAATGCGAATGGGTGTAAGCCTCGCTGCTCGGAAACACCCAGTGCTGACCACACTGAGAGACACGAAAGCGCAGGTAATGCCAGTTGTCGAAGTGGTGTTAAGCATCCCTAACAGTATGCAAAGAGAGGTCGTGATGATATCATCTACGTCTGTACCGCTCCTCGTGGAGTATACCGCATCCAACCAACCCTTTTTTGACCAGGGAACGGGAGAATTCCCACTACTGCTGGCAGGCCAGCCAGGCCGTGAGCGCGGTGGGAACGGGCTTCCCAAAAAGCGAGCCCCGGCCCGAGTCAGCATAGAATGGGGGGGGGACGGCCCTAATGTTGTGTTGGTCGGGTTGCGGGCAGATAAAAGCGGACGTGGGGACTCGGGTCGGGGCACAACGCAACTAAGAGAGCCATTCCATTTAGGGCGAGACAGAATGGGCGGGCACAAGTGGTCTGGTGTCCGAGCCGATTGGTCAGACGACGACTACTGCACATATTATATTCTATTAGCCGCCTATCCCAGAATGGACTGGGATGGAATAGAAAGAACGCGAAGCAGCAAGCAAGGGATGAGCGCTTTGTTGCTAAAGCGCATACGTTTTCTTGCTGGGTCAGTTTGTTTTTGGGGGGTGGGGCAATAAGCTTGCTTCTTCACAAGCTTATCCCCGCCCCCTTTCCTATCCGTCCTGACCGGCAGCAGTTGGGTCTCCCCATCTCTCCTCAACTTCCCCGGTCTTCGGCCCGAGCTGTATGAGGCAGAAACTCGTCCCACGTACAGTTCGGAGGCCGAGCCCCACCCCTGCAATAATGGTGCGACTTAGGTCAACTAATACGAATAAGATACAGTTCACTCAACGATTTCCCTTGGGTCCCGGACTCCATATGGGGAAGGAATGTTGTTGTTTGCGAGGTCTCGATCATTTACATGGACCCACTTCTCATTCCATTTGTGGGAATTTGATGATTTATAAACCGTCCCCAACGAGCGAAAGGTTCATGTTTGAACATGATGAATCACTTCGTGCCGACCTGTTGCCCATAAACTTTCCTGCCTCATATGAGAATGGAAAACTGGAAGATTTTCTGCATCGGTGGATGAAGAATCACGAACATAAGAATTTCTGGTTTAGCATGTTCCCAGAAGGAAGATACTTTTTTCCCATTTGAGAAACGAGGAGCACGACTGAAGTGGCTATACATACAAATCCATTTACGGATCTATATGCTCCGATTGGAACTGGAAGTTCCAGAACTGGCGGCTGGTATACCACGATAATGAAATTGCCTTTTATTTTTAGTATTCGGATAGGATTTCTGTTGGCTTCATCGGGAGGCTCGCGTAGTTTGTTACGTCAACTCAAAAAGGATAAGTTGCATTGGAATCGAGAAAGTTCCGTTCATAATTGCATAAAAGGAGTAAAAATAGTGGTTGCGGTGAGTCGAAGGTTAACCTTTGATATCGAATAACCTATCGAGCCTTCCCCAATGGATCCCTATCCTCCTTTGAAACCAATAGAAGTTCACTGACCATCCCTGTCAAACATAACCCAAGGTAGGATCGAGAGGAGAAGAATAGGACTATTGCTAGTATCATAACTTCTCGGTGGGAGAATGAATCCATTAGATTAGTGGAAATAAGAAAGAATGGGAAGAAACCAGCCAACTTACCAAGAGGAAGAAATGATGACCACTTTTTGTATTATCTCAAAAGTTTTCATTGGATCTAGAAGTAATCACAACATCACTTTTCGTCGGAGATTTCATGGTAGTTTTTTGAAACTTCAATTGATTAATGAGGTCAAGAGACTCTATAATTTGAATGATATGTGGAGGGAGCGGGGCATCTTACTCGCATCAAAGGTAGAAAAGCCCGCCCTATAATCTGAAGTAGTCTTCGACTAGGTATATAAAATGGATAAAAAGAAAGAAGGGGATGAGAGGAGATAGATGCATTTCACTAGGCGCATATGATATTGGAAAGAATGGAATCGAGTAAGCTTAGGCCAACCGATAAGTCATCTTTGTGTAACTTCCCATATGCCTACTTCTAAGCTAAAGTAAGGAAATAGGGTGAGATAAGCAAGAATGAGCCGAACGAAGACGTAAGGTTTGTTTAGATGTAGTCTTTGTGCTTTTCAAGTTGCTTCTTGCGAAATCAACTAGGTTTGAAAAAGCCATGCCCAGGTTTCCGGGAGTTTAGATAAGATATGTCAGCTGTTGGAGGATCAATATTATCCGAGGGATCCATATATTATGAGGGGGTATAGAGAGGGGGTCTAGAGATAGTACAGTCTGTAGTGAACCTATTCATTAAATGGACTTTTCCCTTACCTCTCAGCAGCTTCCCTTTCCCTCGCCGGTGCAGTGCCATCTGGATACCTCATAAATAAATCAAGCAGGCCGGCTAGTAAGCAATCCCAAGGGGCTATCTTCTCTCCCATGCTGGTGCCTTGCTTAACTCAAGTATAAAGTGGAAATGAAAGCGAAAATCCGGGTGATAAAATTCCATTTGAATCTTGAGATCCAAGAAGAAGGATAGCTTCATGAGTTCATTCTGACTCCTAGCTTAGCTGGAAAGCTTTTGCTTGTATCTGGCAGTGGGTGTAACATCCATCATACTCAAACAGAAGAAGGTTTGCTTATCTAGCTCCACGGCAATTATAATCATTTACAGAACCAGGGTTTGCACCTACTCAGGAGGAGAAAGGGCCGACGACCCCATACTAAGACTCCAAGATAAGATCTTTCAGTCGATCAGACGGCCGAGGCCTTTAATAAGGTTCGGTTGTGCCAATGAGTTCTTCTAGTTATGAATCGTCGTAGGGAGGTAGCATTACATTTGTATTAGCAAAATAGAGCTCCTCATAGAAAAGAATGGCGAAGAAAGTGTTAGAGTACTTTCTTTCTGTTCAGTCCTGGAACTTATTCTTTTCTGATCGACCTATCAACAATAGCGATCATACCCCATCGAGCGAGTTAGGAGCTGCTCACAAAGAAGGGCGAAACCAGATGAGATGGCCGAAGCAGATACCAAAGAATAGGTTCCTTCACCGAAGTCTAATTTATTTTAGAATTCAAATTCAATTGATGCCGCACAGGCTGACCATTTAAAATAGGTGGAAACGGGAGACTAGAGAAGATGATCACACTTTGGAAGAGAGACAATCGCGTACCTGCCCCGGGAGGGGGCTTTTGTTCGATACAATCACTGAACTCAACCACTTAGACTAGATATTGCACTTGAAAACTCGTACAGAAATTTATCAACTTGACTTAGAGGAAGAAGCGGCAGGGGGTAGGTCGGCTGTTTTAAGTCCGGATGGTTCCTCTTGTTGGCATGGTGTTGGTATGCCTCGCTATCCTTAAATCTATGGACAGGGGAGATAGAACTTTTGCTTTTTGATACCCCGAGCCGATACATGAAAAAGAGGGATAATAGTAGTAGCAAGGGTGTTGCATTGGGTCAGTCAAAACTTACTACTTCCACATTGGTAAACGGCTCCACCGTAGATCTATCATACAAATTTCGATTCTAGAAAAGCGAACCCGCTGACAAAGAATTTTATACCGAGGTTGGAGTTAGTCAACTCAATAATGATACTCTCCCTCTAGGGCCTTGAGCCGAAGCCGAGTCGTTAGGAGAGAATGCATAAGATACGATTGTAATATCAATAAGCGGAGGAGGAGAAGTAGAAGACAGACATGATGATAAGTTCAATTAAAGATTTCTCTTTGCGGGAATACCTTCTAGGGAAGGTAAGATCATCAATAGTAGGATGCTGCACCCTACTCATCTCAGCCTCTTAGAGCAAGGTACTAGTTACTGTTGATTGTTTTACTATCATCCTCTTTCATTTCGTAACACATGAATTATCTATTTGTGTAATCACCATCATTCCTCGACATACCTCATGACTATCTAAACTCCGCTCTGCCTCTGCTAAGCAAGAAAAAATGGCAAAGCCAGAAAAGTTCTCCAGGAAATCACACTAACTGTTTTTCTGCATAGACTCGTATGATTATGAATCAAAAGCAAAACATCCTCGAAAACCATGAATCGAGGCGCGCATGTGCCCCCCAAACAAAATATAAGAATAAACATTTTTGAACGTGGGAACACAAAACTTTTCCAAGTACACACAGCCTACGCGGCATTGATCCAACGCCAAAAAAATGAACCAAGAGCGCTCAAACTGCCACAAAATGCAAACCCAAACGCATCAAAATAGCATGCGAAATGCACCATACGTACCCCCGCGAAAACGAATGCACGTATAGAGGTAAGCGACTCAGGGGCGCTCGGGCTCGATCTCGGCAGCAACGCGCAGGATGGGCGCGATGCTGCTGAGCATGGACAGGACGACCTCGTTGTCGAATACCTCCATGGAGAAGGTCGCCATGCCCAGGTGGGAGGGGAGGCAGGTGAAGAAATAGAGGTCCATCCTTGCGTGCCCGCGGCTATTTATATGTCGATCCAACGGCCAAGATCAGCTGCTTCTCGGGAAAGGGAACCATGGGGGAGACCAGAGGCATCGGTGTGGTGGAAATGCTGAGCTCCGCTGCTTGGTGAGGGGTTTATCTGTTTCAGGATAGGTTGCATTTTATAACAAAAGAAAAGAGCAAGTTCCCACAGGCAAAGAGCTGCTTCCGAGAAATCTTTTACCCCCTTGACGCCCTTCGGGGCTACTAACAACGAGCTAATACACAAGAACGACACGGCTCCTACATCGCTTAACTCCAATAATAGAACCTGGTCCCACATCCCTTGCATTTGATAATGAAACAATTAGAATTTGTTGAATTGAAATATGTTCAATCTCATTTCTTTTACGTGGTTTTGGCAACTATCAATAATCTCTTTCCTCGGCTTCCTACATGGATATAGCCGTAAACGGTATCTAGTACGCAACCTGGGAACTACATTAGCTTAGGGGGATCGGGTAGCGAGCGTTCTCCTCGACAAAGCAGACAAGAAGCAATTCCACCATTGGGAACGGCACGCCCCCTTCCCTAGGGCTAGAGGTATTTACACGCTGCATTGAACCTAACGCTAGAGCGAGTACTACGATGAAAATCACTTTTACGAGTGATACCTTTGTATTTGGTGCTTGAGTTGTCCTCCCAGCGGTGTGGTCCTCGGTTTCGGAAATGACATAATGAACCGGTATCTTTAGATATAAAAAATCCTTTGTTTGATGGCATCCCTCCTCTAAAGCTGTTTCCTTCCTTTCCGGTTTGTAGTGGTTACGAGTAGAAGTGCAATTCAAAGCGCATTCCATAGTTGTATTAGATAGTTTAGATATAGTGACCCACTAGTTCGAGATGCACTGACCTTGGCCATTGCCTACTAACTACGGTCATTATATGTCAATTTGGATCGCACACCGGAAGCAAAGATCAAGGGATTGCCAACTTGAATGAATGTAATCTGATTACGGTGTAGGGGAGATTTATTATTGAGTTGATAACACACTCCATTTACTAACATTGAGAACTATGCCATGGAATGGCATATTCCCATTTCCGATTGTTGAAAACAAATGCGACTTTCAAAAGGCACATCAAATGTATGGACACAACGATTTGCCCACTGATTCATTGATTCATTAGCTGCACTGCTTTTGTGAGTTCCACTAGCGTGAAACTCCAAGGGAGAGCCCGGAGGGAGCTTATTCATTCCTTTCGTGGCTTGCCATGGTTATTTCCTTGCCCAGGGCACAATCTAGTTATCTGTTTTGTGCCTCATCGGGCACCCAAGGGTTTATCTTATGAATGGTGCGATCCGGCATCCTTGAAGGTCGGAACTCCTCTCTGGAATTTTGACCATGAAAATGCCATTTACCCATAGAAATGAAGAAATCTATTGAACAATCTGTTTCATTGCAATACCTCGCTCTAACAACTCCTATTCCCACGGCATTACCACAAGGATTCCTTGTTTCCCCGATCCACCAGCTACGTTCGCACACTTCCAAATAGTAAATGCTCCCGCGGTTGGAGTTGAGACTTTCTTATCCCTCGTGTTACGACAGATCGAGCATATGATTCTTTTCTTGATTGAAATCATTCACTTTTCCTTGAAATCATCACAAAGTAATTGGAAGAAGAAGTGCTTGAGAAGCTCATGGATATATTCTATGGTGGCTTCTCCAATAGTTCGAGCAATAGCTTCATTTCATTGTTTCTATAATTTTCTTCACTTTATCATTGCCCTCAAGTACAAGTATTTTCTGACAAACTTTCTTTCCCATGGTTCGGGTGGGCACGGATATGGATGGCAGTACAGGAGTGAAGATCCCTCAGCTAAGGGCTAGACCGGACGTTTCACTATCTGATGACGAGTGGCACACAAATCAACCTAAGAAGGATTCTGCTATGTCAAAAGTGTTTATATAAATGAATTGTTTAACGCTAAGATGCCAATAGCAATGATGGATAAAGCAACTCCCACGAGTAGGGCTCGAAAGCCGGGGACTCTCCTGGCAAAGAATCTGAACGATCTGAGTTCTTTTCTGAGAAAGAAGAAGATGCAAGGCATGGATCCAAGCCTGAAGGCGACGTGGAGTGTTATTATTATCGTTCCTCCAGAGAATGGAAGGCACTCTCTTCTTGCAAAATGCAGTTATGAAATCTGTAATCTAGATGATTCTGGTTGAAGGGGACGATGTAGCCTAGTGGTTACGAACTTTTGGTTCGATTCAAAGGATCACAAGCCGATGCGATGCTTCATGTCAAAATGGGTTAGTCTACATCTGAGAGACCCCGCCTAGCTCTAAAATGGTTTCAACCTTTCCTCGACCTCATGGAATGAACTAACTCATATGCGGTGAGCATGTTATCATAGACATCCCTCACGATAGTGAACTTGAAGAAGAAGCTGTTTCGACATCTACTTTATCCCAAGTGCAATAATGATCCAAGTACGGGTTTTTGAATTCATTCGTCGCTGACCGCGCGTCATCTTCAGTTCACGATTGAGGCTCAGATGGAGACTGATGAGATACATGCTCTGGCTAAGGTTGACATCCAGGATTTGGACAAGCGATAAGAGATACTTTCTGAAGGATCCAGCTAAGAAAATGAAATGGGTTAGTGGGAACAAATAGCTAAAGCGCAAAGGTAAGGATGAGCTCGAAAAGTGCAAACTTGAATGATAGCTAGTGGTGGATTGAGACTTTTGAGCTTCTCCATCAATCACTTTTGCGGAAGCTGAGTCCTTTCTTTTTAAGCAAGTTCAAATCCAGCAAAAAACGAGTATCAATCTATCCCAAGTGCGGACAGGAGAAGCCAGGTCGGATTACGACATTGAATTGAATTGAGTGTCCCTGAGGGAGTCCCGGACTAGGGGTGTCCGGATAGCCGAACTATCATCATCGGCCGGACTCCAAGACTATGAAGATACAAGATTGAAGACTTTGTCCCGTGTCCGGATGGGACTTTCCTTGGCGTGGAGGGCAAGCTTGGCGATACGGATATGTAGATCTCCTACCATTGTAACCGACTCTGTGTAACCCTAGCCCTCTCCGGTGTCTATACAAACCGGATGGCTTTAGTCCGTAGGACGAACAACAATCATACCATAGGCTAGCTTCTAGGGTTTAGCCTCCTTGATCTCGTGGTAGATCTACTCTTGTAACACACATCATCAATATTAATCAAGCAGGACGTAGGGTTTTACCTCCATCAAGAGGGCCCGAACCTGGGTAAAACATCGTGTCCCTTGTCTCCTGTTACCATCCGCCTAAACGCACAGTTCGGGACCCCCTACCCGAGATCCGTCGGTTTTGACACCGACATTGTTGCTTTCATTGAGAGTTCCTCTGTGTTGTCATCTTTAGGCCCGATGGCTTCTTCGATCATCAACAACGACGCAGTCCAGGGCGAGACCTTCCTCCCCGGACAGATCTTCGTATTCGGCAGCTTTGCACTGCGGGCCAATTCGCTTGGCCATCTGGAGCAGATCGAAAGCTACGCCCCTGGCCGTCAGGTCAGATTTGGAAGTCTTAACTTCACGGCTGACATCCGCCGGGACTTGATCTTCGATGGATTCGAGCCACAGCCAAGCGCGCCGCACTATCACGACGGGCATGATTTAGCTCTGTAGCCGGACAGTTCCCTGGAGGCCGCACTCGAGTCCACTCCAATCTTCAATTTGGAGCCGGCCGCGCAGATCGAGGATGGGTGGCTAGACACCGCCTCGGGGGCTGCAACCTCTACGGCGATAGAGCCGAACACTGATCTTGTCCCTCATGAAGCCCGTGACTTCGAGGTGTCGGACTCCTCGCCGGACTCCGAGCCTCCCGCGCCCCCTCCAATCGAATCCGATTGGGCGCCGATCGTGGAGTTCACCGCTGCGGACATCTTTCAACACTCACTTTTTGGCGACATCTTGAGTTCGCTAAAGTATCTCTCGCTATCAGGAGAGCCCTGGCCGGACTGCGGTCAGGATGGTTGGGATGCGGACGATGAAGAAATTCAATGCCCACCCACCACCCACTTAGTAGCCACTGTGGACGATCTAACCGACATGCTAGACTTCGACTCCGAAGACATCGACGGTATGGACGACGATGCCGGAGACGACCAAGAACCAGCGCCTATCAGGCACTGGAAAGCCACCCCAACTCACGACGTATACATGGTGGATACAACAAAAAAGAAGACTCCAGGAAGCAACACAACTCACCGAGCGTTTGAAGACAACGGCACACCCAAATACAGGGGCGACGCACACCCACTATGTTTTACCGACGAGGTACTGGATCATGAATTCCCAGCGGGATTCAAACCCGTAAACATAGAGGCATATGACGGAACAACAGACCCCGGAGTCTGGATTGAGGATTATATCCTACACATACATATGGCCAGAGGAGACGATCTCCACGCCATAAAATACCTACCCCTCAAGCTCAAAGGGCCAGCTCGGCATTGGCTCAAAAGCCTCCCAGAAAATACCATTGGAAGTTGGGAAGAGCTCGAGGATGTGTTTCGAGCAAATTTTCAGGGGACTTATGTCCGCCCTCTGGATGCAGACGATTTAAGTCACATAACTCAACAGCCTGGAGAGTCAGCATGCAAATTCTGGAACAGGTTCCTCACCAAAAAGAACCAAATAGTCGACTGTCCGGACGCCGAGGCCTTAGCAGCCTTTAAGCACAACGTCCGAGACGAATGGCTCGCCAGACACCTCGGCCAGGAAAAACCAAGAACAATGGCCGCACTAACAAGCCTCATGACCCGCTTTTGCACGGGGGAAGACAGCTGGCTGGCTAGATGCAGCACCAGCGACCCAAGTACATCCGAAGTCAGGGATGGAAATGGGAAATCACGATGCAGAAAAGATCAACGCCGGAATAAGGAAAATGGCCCAAATAGCATGGCGGTCAACGCCGGATTCAAAAGCTCTCGGCCGAATAACAAAACACTGCCCCTCAAGGACAACAGTGACGAGCTATCCAACCTAAACAAAATTCTGGATAGGCTATGTCAAATACATAGTACCTCCGGGAAGCCTGCAAACCATACCCACAGAAATTGTTGGGTCTTCAAGTAGTCCGGCCGACTTAACGCCGAACGCAAGGGGCTCGACACACCAAGCGAAGACGACGACGAACCCCACAAGCAGCACGCCAGAAAACAGAAGACTTTCCCACTAGAAGTCGAAACAGTGAACTTGCTCCATGTGATAACACGAAAACACAGTGCGGCACCTGCCATACCAGGACACCGTCCACAGAATGGGGATAGACCCTACCAAAATTCGCCATAGCAGCACTTCCTTCAAAGGAGTGATGCCAGGCCTTTAAGCCAATTGTACAGGCTCTGTACCACTCGAGGTTGTGTTTGGTTCATCCGACAACCTCCGTCACGAAAAACTCACTCTCCACATCGCCCCATTTCACAGTGGGCCTCAAGCACTACTGGGACGCGAAGTTTCCGCTTTAACGCAATACCACATTACGCGTCTCTTACGCTTAAAAATGCCCGGTCCATGCGGCATAATCTCATTAAAGAGTAACTCCGAGTGTTCCTCGACCACGGAGAACGTGAGACTGCCTTGACAGCCACACACTAATCCGACCTTGTAGGTCAAAGCCCCTAAAAACAGGTCATTCAGACCTCGGACACGGTTAGGTGAGCCCGGCGTAAATAAACAAGGGGCTTCCCAGCCGCATACCCCTTTACAAGGGGCCACGCATATAAACGATGAGAGCCAATAAAGCTCAACTTTATTCATCTTCCAAATTATACTTTATTTTAAATACAACTTTTGCATGATATTTCTTCCAAAATAAGTCCTTCACTTTTATAGATGAAGCACGTGCTACGCCCGTCCAGGATACAGCACAACGGAGACACAGGCGCAGACGTACAGCAGGGACCCGTTGCAAGGATTCTTTTCAGATTAAGACCGTGTGTAAACCTTTCTTACTGTCTCTTGTTGATACACATCCCCCGGTTTCCTACCATAACCGAGGAGGAGGCTGGCGTTTTGGCATCGGCCGCGTCAGAAGTTCCCGCCTGTACCTGGACACTAGGGGCTTAGGGCATTGTTCTGCCCGGTATCATAAAGACCGAACACCTCAGGGAGTGTTCGGCGTCTCGAGTTAGGCCTTATATGCATCAGCTCCGAATCATGTCTTTGGTCAAATGTTGGGTTTGCCCGGCTCCTGTGTTTTGCTGCCTTATGTTCCGCTCCATCGGCTAATGCGGCACCAGAAGAACTACTGCGATTGTGCCCCGGTTCGGCCGGGCGAGCACCTCAGTAGAGAAAGCCGAAAACTGACTGTCATGATATAGCGAGAGACTGGTCAACCACTTGATCGACTATTGGAATCTTTAGAATTCCTCCGCTTTGACGAAGGACCGCTTCCCGGTCAGGCACATACGCGCCCCGAGTTCGGAGAAGCGCGGTGCCTCTAGGGGCTATATAGTAGCCCCACCTTCGAGCTCCTATGGCTAAGTGAAAGTGATAAAGCATTATAGTCCGGTTTCCTAGTTTGCTACACTATCACCTCCTTCAAAGGACCAAGACGTTGGATTAAGTGTGAAAAAGCGCTTTTTTTGCAAACACCCCCGCACCATGTGCGTGGGGGCTGAAGCCAAAGACTGCCATCTTTCAGGTTATACATACATATACGGCCGCACAAGAGATAGTTCAAATACTTGAACGCACAAGTATAAAAAGCTATTGCATTATAAACATGATCTCAGAAATCATACATGTCATTTAAACATAACATCTTTCGAGCACTGTGACTCTATTAAACGAGCGCCCTGCAGGACTTCCTCAAAATAGTGCTCGGCGGGTAATCGGCTTTTGTCCGAACCCCGGGATGCAACAACGGTGGCATCCATCTCCGCCCAGTATGTCTTCACACGGGCGAGAGCCATCCGTGCACCTTCTATGCATGCCGACCGCTTCATCGCCTTGATATGCGGCACAACCCCAAGGAATTGCTGCAACAAGCCAAAATAACTCTCAGGCTTGCTCCTTTCCGGCCACAGATGAGCGACCACATCCGTCATGGCAAGTCCGGACAATCTATTCAGCTCAGCCCACTCAACCAGCCGATCACTCAACGGAAGTGGACGCTACGGACTATGGAATTGAGACCAGAAAAGCTCTTCCATTTCGTGATCCTCCTGGCTTTGGAAGTGCACGACTGCGTCCGCCGCACTCACCGCCAAATCCAGATAAGGATCCTCCGCACCGCACAATCGGCCCAGCTGAGCATACTTCGGATCCATGAACTTCCTACGTAGCATAAAGGGCTTTCCAGCTGCAATGTCTCCGGCCTGACGCAGTTCCTCTTTCATAGCCCGCATCGCACTACGGGCATCCTTGGCTTCAGCGTCGGCCTTCTTCAGGTCCTCTTGCTCCGCTCGGCGTTTTCTTTCAAGAACCTCATAGCGGTCGGTAGCACCCTTTAATTTTGCGGCCATTCCGGCCATCTCCTCCCTGCTTCGGCAGTGAACAGCCTTTTCGGCTTTTAGTTCTTCCGCTACCTTCGAGGCAGCCGCATCACTTTTTCTGGCTTGCTCCTTGGCTCGAGCAAGCTCTGCTCGAAGGTCTTCCACAGCAACGGCACCATCTGCATCAAGCATACAAATTGTAAGGAAGGGGCGTCAGCTCCCTACAAGGCGACCGTGGAGCAACCACCTACCTTGCGACTCATTAAGTCGTTTATTGACCAGCGCGATGTCCGCATCCGCAACATCGAGTTGCCTCTTCAGTTCGGCAACTCCATCAGTCCGGCTGGCCATCGAATGTTCCGCCACCTGCATAGGAAAGGAGACATTCTATAACTGAGATTATGATCCTTGGCACGCTGTCGCTTTCGACAGCATACCAAGTCTCAGGGGCTACTATCTATACAGGGCGCACTCCATGTGCAAAACTGTCAAAAGGTATGTCATTTTTTGCGTACCTCAAACCCCGTCAGCAAACTTCCGACGGCCTCATACAACCCGCTCTCGGCGGATGAGATCCTTTCAATCACCGTCCTCATTAATGTGCGGTGATCTTCCGAGATAGACGCCCTCTTGAGCAAATCCTGCAGCTCCACCGGCCGTACTCCAATGGGTGCCGAACTCTCCGGCCTCGCCGGACTCGGGGAGACCCTCCGTGAAGACACCTCAGGGTCGTCCGCCCCGCCCGACGGGGCGGCAGATGGAGGCGTTTCTCTCTCCATCATCTCCGGACGAAGGTCCCCCGAAGATGAGCTCTGCTGAGATGGGTTGAGATCCGAACTACAAGGTGAAAACTTCGGTTACCCTTAGAAATAAAGCAGGGGTGTCCCCTAGTACAAAATTCCCCCTTTTTACACACGGCTCGCTGGAGGGCTGATTCTTTGAGGAGACAGTGCGGCCGGGGCTCTTCCCGGCACAGGACCTTCTGGTGCGAATTTCTTTCCCCGCTTTGAGGCCTTGGCCTCCGGGTCTTCGGAAGCGGTCCTCTTCTCCCCCTGGAAGGAGGGGCTCTCGATTCCCCCCTTACTGAAATCCTCCTTGGCAGAGGTGGTAGTTTCCCTGTGCCCCCCTTCGCCCTCCTCCGAAGGTGCAACCTCCAACATTTTGATTAACACGGGATCCGGCGTGGTCTCAGGGAGGGGGGCCGGACACCGTATCAGTTTTGCTTGCGCTATCCACTCCTGTCCAAGGGATAGCTGGTTAAAAGGCAAACCCATGATAAATAAATGGACGATGTGTCTAGACATAGGGCTACTTACTTGAGTATCCGGGCAATTGCAGCTTAGGCCAGCATCCTCGGTCAAGTCCGGACGCATCTCTTGCGATCCGAAGAACAGTTTGTACATCTCCGCGGGTGTCAAACCCATGAAGTGTTGGAGAGCTCGTGGCCCCTCCAGATTAAATTCCCATAGGCGGAGGGGGCGATGTTTGCAGGGCAGAAGGCGCTGAATCAGCATAACATGTGCCACTACGACCAGATTAATCTCCCTTTCTTGGAGGCCTCGAATCCGGTCCTGCAACAGGGGTACGTCTTTGGACGGCCCCCAGTTAAGCCCCTTGTTGACCCATGATGTCAGCCATTGTGGAGGGCCCAAGCGGAAGACGGGTGGCGGCCTCTGCCTGCTGCCCCTGGGAGCGGTGGTATAGAACCACTCCTGTTGCCACAAGCCGAGCTCCTCCTGGAAAGAGCCCTCGAGCCATGGAGCATCGGCCCTCTTGCTTATAACTGCCCCACCGCACTCCGCCTGACGCCCCTCTATCATCTTCGGCTCCACGTTGAAGGTTTTGAGCCACAAGCCGAAGTGAGGGGTAGTGCGGAGGAAGGCTTCGCAGACAACAATGAATGATGAGATGTGGAGGATGGACTCCGGAGCCAAGTCATGGAATTCCAGCCCATAGTAAAACATGAGCCCCCTCACGAAGGGATCCATCGGGAAGCCTAAACCCCGATGGAGGTGAGACACGAACACGACGCTCTCGCCGGGCTCGGGAGTAGGAATAACTTGCCCTCGGGCAGGCAACCTATGTGAAATCTCATAGGTCAAGTACCTGTCGTCTCTCAGCTTTAGCACGTCCTCTTCCGTGACGGAAGAGGGCATCCACCGGCCTCGTAGGTCTGAGCCGGACATTGTCGAAGGTCGAAAGTACCCGAATCTGGAGCCCTGGGTGTTGGAACTTGGGGCGAGAGGCGGATTTGATTGAGGATTGAAGAAAAAGAACGGGCCTTGGTCTCATTATAAAGAGGAAGAATACCAAGAGCCGTCCCCGTGACCGTTTGGAACCCGCCTTCGATGGAGGAGGCGCGGCAACGGGCGCGGTCGGGTTACCCACGTCCGTATTAATGGGAATCCTAGAATAAGGGGAACACGATCTCTGCTTCGACAAGACGTGCCAAGGAAACCGCTTCGCTAAACGCGCTGAGGTGGTACAATAAAAACAATTCTAGTAAAGGCTTCGCAGTGGTGTGACGTCACGCCACCAAATACGTCAGCAGATTGAACTTGTGTAATTCTCTCTATGGTGGTACGTGGAATTTATTTTGCAGAGCCGGACACTATCCTGGTGTTCACAATCTTCTATAAATTATTAGGAGAAGGAACCCGCCTTGCAATGCTGAAGACAATATGCGCGCCGGACTCGTCGTCATTGAAGCCTGGTTCAGGGGCTACTGAGGGAGTCCTGGACTAGGGGGTGTCCGGATAGCCGAACTATCATCATCGGCCGGACTCCAAGACTATGAAGATACAAGATTGAAGACTTCGTCCCGTGTCCGGATGGGACTTTCCTTGGCGTGGAGGGCAAGCTTGGCGATATGGATATGTAGATCTCCTACCATTGTAACCGACTCTGTGTAACCCTAGCCCTCTTCGGTGTCTATATAAACCGGATGGCTTTAGTCCGTAGGACGAACAACAATCATACCATAGGCTAGCTTCTAGGGTTTAGCCTCCTTGATCTCGTGGTAGATCTACTCTTGTAACACACATCATCAATATTAATCAAGCAGGACGTAGGGTTTTACCTCCATCAAGAGGGCCCGAACCTGGGTAAAACATCGTGTCCCTTGTCTCCTGTTACCATCCGCTTAGACGCACAGTTCGGGACCCCCTACCCGAGATCTGCCGGTTTTGACACCGACAGTCCCCTTCCCTTCGCATCACAACATCAAACCTGATCACCTCACTTTACGTCAATATTGGTGAGCATGCCACACGATGTACGATTTGATTGGTTACTCAAGTGTCTAAGTGTAAGTTTCAAGTATTCTTCTTATGATAGACTTGTTGGGGAACGTTGCAGAAAATTAAAATTTTTCCTACGGTTTCACCAAGATCCATCTATGAGTTCATCTAAGCAACGAGTCAAGGGAGAGAGTTTGCATCTACATACCACTTGTAGATCACGAGCGGAAGCTAGCCAAGGGGATGGTGATGATGGAGTCGTACTCGAACGTGATTCGGATCACCGATGTCCAAGTGCTGAACGGACAGCACCTCCGCGTTCAACACACGTACGGGACGGGAGACGTCTCCTCCTTCTTGATCCAGCAAGGGGGAAGGAGAGGTTGAGGAAGATTGCTCCAACGGCAGCATGACGGCGTGGTGTAGTTGGTGCAGCAGTACTCCGACAGGGCTTCGCCAAGCATATACGGAGGAGGAGAGGTGTTGGGGAGGGGAGGGGCTGCGCCTTGGCTTGTGTTAAGCTCCCATGCGCCTCCCCACTATATATAGGGGTGGAGGGGCTGGTTTCTTGCCCTCCAAGTCCATTGGGGCGTTGGCCAAGGTGGGAGGAAAGAAATCCCATCATTTCCTTCCCCACCGATTGTTATCCCCCCTTTTTAGGGATCTTGATCTTATCCCTTCGGGATATGATCTTATTCCTTCTAAGGGGGGATCTTGGTGCGCCTTGACCAGGGGCGTGGGGCCTTTCCCCCACTACTCACGTTCATGTGGGTCCCCCCATGCAGGTGGGCCCCACTCCGGAACCTTCTAGAACCTTCCCGGTACAATACCGAAAAATCCCGAACATTTTCCGGTGGCCAAAATAGGACTTCCCATATATAAATCTTTACCTCCGGACCATTCCGGAACTCCTCGTGAAGTCCGGGATCTCATCCGGGACTCCGAACAACATTCAGTAACCACATACAAACTTCCTTTATAACCCTAGCGTCATCGAACCTTAAGTGTGTAGACCCTACGGGTTCGGGAGACATGTAGACATGACCGAGACGTTCTCCGGTCAATAACCAACAGCGGGATCTGGATACCCATGTTGGCTCCCACATGCTTCTCGATGTTGTCATCGGATGAACCACTATGTCGAGGATTCGATCAAACCCTGTATACAATTCCCTTTGTCAATCGGTACGTTACTTGCCCGAGACTCGATCGTCGGTATCCCAATACCTTGTTCAGTCTCGTTACCGGCAAGTCACTTTACTCGTACCGTAATGCATGTTCTCGTGGCCAACACTTTGGTCACCTTGAGCTCATTATGATGATGCATTACCGAGTGGGCCCAGAGATACCTCTCCATCATACGGAGTGACAAATCCCAGTCTCGATCCGTGTCAACCCAACAGCTACTTTCGGAGATACCTGTAATGCACCTTTATAGTCACCCAGTTACGTTGTGACGTTTGATACACCCAAGGCACTCCTACGGTATCCGGGAGTTACACGATCTCATGGTCTAAGGAAGAGATACTTGACATTGGCAAAGCTCTAGCAAACGAACTAAACGACCTTTGTGCTATGCTTAGGATTGGGTCTTGTCCATCACATCATTCTCCTAATGATGTGATCCCGTTATCAACGACATCCAATGTCCATAGCCAGGAAATCATGACTATCTGTTGATCACAACGAGCTAGTCAACTAGAGGCTCACTAGGGACATATTGAGGTCTATGTATTCACACGTGTATTACGATTTCCGGATAATACAGTTATAGCATGAATAAAAAGACAATTATCATGAACAATGAAATATAATAATACTTTTATTATTGCCTCTAGGGCATATTTCCAACAGTCTCCCACTTGCACTAGAGTCACCAATCTAGTTACATTGTGATGAATCGAACACCCATAGAGTTCTGGTGTTGATCATGTTTAGCTCGCGAGAGAGGTTTAGTCAACGGATCTGCGACATTCAGATCCGTATGTACTTTGCAAATTTCTATGTCTCCATCTTGAACATTTTCACGGATGGAGTTGAAACGACGCTTGATGTGCCTGGTCTTCTTGTGAAACCTGGGCTCCTTGGCAAGGGCAATAGCTCCAGTGTTGTCACAGAAGAGTTTGATTGGCCCCGACGCATTGGGTATGACTCCTAGGTCGGTGATGAACTCCTTCACCCAAATCACTTCATGCGCTGCCTCCGAGGCTGCCATGTACTCCGCTTCACACGTAGATCCCGCCACAACGCTCTGCTTGCAGCTGCACCAGCTTACTGCTCCACCATTCAACATATACACGTATCCGGTTTGTGACTTAGAGTCATCCGGATCTGAGTCGAAGCTAGCGTCGACGTAACCCTTTACGACAAGCTCTTCGTCTCCTCCATAAACGAGAAACATGTCCTTTGTCCTTTTCAGGTACTTCAGGATATTCTTGACTGCTGTCCAGTGTTCCTTGCCGGGATTACTTTGGTATCTAGCTACCAAACTCACGGCAAGGTTTACATCAGGTCTGCTACACAGCATGGCATACATAATAGATCCTATGGCTGAAGCATAGGGGATGCCACTCATCTCTTCTTTATCTTTTGCCGTGGTCGGTGACTGAGCCGAGCTCAATCTCACACCTTGTAACATAGGCAAGAACCCCTTCTTGGACTGATCCATTTTGAACCTCTTCAAAATCTTATCAAGGTATGTGCTTTGTGAAAGACCTATGAGGCGTCTCGATCTATCTCTATAGATCTTGATGCCTAATATGTAAGCAGCTTCTCCAAGGTCCTTCATTGAAAAACACTTATTCAAGTAGGCCTTAATGCTGTCCAGAAATTCTATATTATTTCCCATAAAGAGTATGTCATCTACATATAATATGAGAAATGCTACAGAGCTCCCACTCACTTTCTTGTAAACGCAGGCTTCTCCATAAGTCTGCATAAACCCAAACGCTTTGATCATCTCATCAAAGCGAATATTCCAACTCCGAGATGCTTGCACCAGCCCATAAATGGATCGCTGGAGCTTGCATACTTTGTTAGCGTTCTTAGGATCGACAAAACCTTCCGGCTGCATCATATACAGTTCTTCCTTAAGATACCCGTTAAGGAATGCTGTTTTGACGTCCATCTGCCATATCTCATAATCATAGTATGCGGCAATTGCTAACATGATCCGGACGGACTTTAGCTTCGCTACGGGAGAGAATGTGTCGTCATAGTCAATCCCTTGAACCTGTCGATAACCCTTAGCGACAAGTCGAGCTTTATAGATGGTGACATTACCATCCGCGTCTGTCTTCTTCTTAAAGATCCATTTGTTTTCTATCGCTCGCCGATCATCGGGCAAGTCTGTCAAAGTCCATACTTTGTTTTCATACATGGATTCTATCTCGGATTTCATGGCTTCAAGCCATTTGTTGGAATCTGGGCCCGCCATCGCTTCTTCGTAGTTCGAAGGTTCACCGTTGTCTAACAACATGATTTCCAGGACGGGGTTGCCGTACCACTCTGGTGCGGAACGTGTCCTTCTGGACCTACGAAGTTCAGTAGCAACTTGATCCGAAGTACCTTGATCATCATCATTGGTTTCCTCTTCAGTTGGTGTGGGCATCACAGGAACATTTTCCTGAGCTGCACCACTTTCCCATTCGAGAGGTAGTACTTCATCGAGTTCTACTTTCCTCCCACTTACTTCTTTCGAGAGAAACTCTTTTTCCAGAAAGCATCCGTTCTTGGCAACAAAGATTTTGCCCTCGGATCTTAAGTAGAAGGTATACCCGACAGTTTCCTTAGGGTATCCTATGAAGACGCATTTTTCCGACTTGGGTTCGAGCTTTTCAGGTTGAAGTTTCTTGACATAAGCATCGCATCCCCAAACTTTTAGAAACGACAGCTTAGGTTTCTTCCCAAACCATAATTCACACGGTGTCGTCTCAACGGATTTAGACGGTGCCCTATTTAAAGTGAATGTAGCTGTCTCTAGAGCGTATCCCCAAAATGATAGCGGTAAATCAGTAAGAGACATCATAGACCGCACCATATCCAATAGAGTGCGATTACGACGTTCGGACACACCGTTTCGCTGAGGTGTTCCAGGCGGCGTGAGTTGTGAAATGATTCCACATTTCCTTAAGTGTGTGCCAAATTCGTGACTTAAATATTCTCCTCCACGATCTGATCGTAGGCACTTTATCTTTCGGTCACGTTGATTCTCCACCTCATTCTGAAATTCCTTGAACTTTTCAAAGGTCTCAGACTTGTGTTTCATTAAGTAGACATACCCATATCTACTTAAGTCATCAGTGAGAGTGAGAACATAACGATATCCTCCGCGAGCCTCAACGCTCATTGGACCGCACACATCGGTATGTATGATTTCCAATAAGTCGGTTGCTCGCTCCATTGTTCCGGAGAACGGAGTCTTGGTCATCTTGCCCATGAGGCATGGTTCGCACGTGTCAAACGATTCATAATCAAGAGACTCTAAAAGTCCATCGGCATGGAGCTTCTTCATGCACTTGACACCAATGTGACCAAGGCGGCAGTGCCACAAGTATGTGGGACTATCGTTATCAACTTTACATCTTTTGGCATCTACACTATGAACATGTGTAATATTACGCTCGAGATTCATTAAGAATAAACCATTGACCATCGGAGCCTGACCATAAAACATATCTCTCATATAAATCGAACAACCATTATTCTCAGACTTAAATGAGTAGCCATCTCGTATTAAACGAGATCCAGATACAATGTTCATGCTCAAACTTGGCACTAAATAACAATTATTAAGGTTCAAAACTTATCCCGTAGGTAAATGTAGAGGCAGCGTGCCGACGGTGATCACATCAACTCTGGAACAATTCCCGACGCGCATCGTCACCTCGTCCTTCGCCAGTCTCCGTTTATTCCGCAGCTCCTGCTGTGAGTTACAAATATGAGCAACGACACCGGTATCAAATACCCAGGAGTTACTACGAGTACTGGTAGGGTACACATCAATTACATGTATATCAAATATACCTTTGGTTTTGCCGGCCTTCTTATCTGCTAAGTATTTGGGGCAGTTCCGCTTCCAGTGACCCTTCCCCTTGCAATAAAAGCACTCAGTCTCAGGCTTAGGTCCATTCTTTGACTTCTTCCCGGTAACTGGCTTACCAGGCGCGGCAACCTCCTTGCCGTCCTTCTTGAAGTTCTTCTTACCCTTGCCCTTCTTGAACTTAGTGGTCTTATTGACCATCAACACTTGATGTTCTTTCTTGATTTCAGCCTCTGCTGACTTCAGCATCGAGAACACTTCAGGAATGGTCTTTTCCATCCCCTGCATGTTGTAGTTCATCACAAAGCTCTTGTAGCTTGGTGGGAGCGACTGGAGGATTCTGTCAATGACCACCTCATCTGGGAGGTTAATGTTCAACTGGGTCATACGGTTGTGCAACCCAGACATCTTCAGGATGTGCTCACTGACAGAACTGTTTTCCTCCATCTTACAACTGTAGAACTTGTCGGAGACATCATATCTCTCGACCCGGGCATGAGCTTGGAAAACTAGTTTCAGCTCTTCGAACATCTCATATGCTCCGTGATGCTCAAAATGCTTTTGGAGCCCCGGTTCTAAGCTGTAAAGCATGCCACACTGAACGAGGGAGTAATCATCAGCGCGAGTTTGCCAAGCATTCATAATTTCTTGGTTCTCTGGGACGGGAGCGTCACCTAGTGGTCCTTCTAGGACATATTGTTTCCTGGCAGCTATGAGGATGATCCTCAGGTTTCGGACCCAGTCCGTATAGTTGCTGCCATCATCTTTCAGCTTGGTTTTCTCTAGGAACGCGTTGAAGTTCATGTTGACATGATCGTTGGCCATTTGATCTACAAGACATATTTGCAAAGGTTTTAGACTAAGTTCATGATAATTAAGTTCTAATCAAATTATGAACTCCCACTCAGATTAGACATCCCTTTAGTCATCTAAGTGTTACACGATCCGAGTCGACTAGGCCGTGTCCGATCATCACGTGAGACGGACTAGTCATCGTCGGTGAACATTCTCATGTTGATCGTATCTTCCATACGACTCGTGTTCGACCTTTCGGTCTCCGTGTTCCGAGGCCATGTCTGCACATGCTAGGCTCGTCAAGTTAACCCTAAGTGTTTTTGCTGTGTAAAACTGTCTTACACCCGTTGTATGTGAACGTA
This sequence comes from Triticum dicoccoides, assembly GCF_002162155.2. NCBI lineage: Eukaryota > Viridiplantae > Streptophyta > Magnoliopsida > Poales > Poaceae > Triticum > Triticum dicoccoides. The sequence continues at coordinate 504,884,783 of NC_041383.1, forward strand.
AGAATCCATCACACCCGATCATCACGTGGTGCTTAGAAGCGACGAACTGTAGCAACGGTGCACAGTTAGGGGAGAACACTTCTTGAAATTTTTGTAAGGGATCATCTTATTTACTACTGTCGTCCTAAGTAAACAAGATGCATAAACATAATAAACATCACATGCAATTATATAGTTGTGACATGATATGGCCAATATCATATAGCTCCATTGATCTTCATCTTCGGGGCTCCATGATCATCTTGTCACCGGCTTGACACCATGATCTCCATCATCATGATCTCCATCATCGTGTCTTCATGAAGTTGTCACGCCAACGACTACTTCTACTTCTATGGCTAACGCGTTTAGCAATAAAGTAAAGTGAGTTACATGGCGTTCTTCAATGACACGCAGGTCATACAAAAAATAAAGACAACTCCTATGGCTCCTGCCGGTTGTCATACTCATCGAGATGCAAGTCGTGAATCCTATTACAAAGAACATGATCTCATACATCACAATTCATCATTCATTACAACTTCTGGCCATATCACATCACGTGATCAATCGCTGCAAAAACAAGTTAGACGTCCTCTAATTGTTGTTGCATCTTTTACGTGGCTGCAATTGGGTTCTAGCAAGAACGTTTTCTTACCTACGAATAACCACAACGTGATTTTGTCAACTTCTATTTACCCTTCATAAGGGCCCTTTTCATCGAATCCGCTCCAACTAAAGTGGGAGAGACAGACACCCGCCAGCCACCTTATGCAACTAGTGCATGTCAGTCGGTGGAACCGGTCTCACGTAAGTGTACGTGTAAGGTTGGTCCGGGCCGCTTCATCCCACAATACCGCCGAAGCAAGAAAAGACTAGTAGAGGCAAGTAAGATGACAAAATCCACGCCCACAACAAAATTGTGTTCTACTCGTGCAAAGAGAACTACGCATAGACCTAGCTCATGATGCCACTGTTGGGGAACGTTGCAGAAAATTAAAATTTTTCCTACGGTTTCACCAAGATCCATCTATGAGTTCATCTAAGCAACGAGTCAAGGGAGAGAGTTTGCATCTACATACCACTTGTAGATCACGAGCGGAAGCTAGCCAAGGGGATGGTGATGATGGAGTCGTACTCGAACGTGATTTGGATCACCGATGTCCAAGTGCTGAACGGACAGCACCTCCGCGTTCAACACACGTACGGGACGGGAGACGTCTCCTCCTTCTTGATCCAGCAAGGGGGAAGGAGAGGTTGAGGAAGATTGCTCCAACGGCAGCACGACGGCGTGGTGTAGTTGGTGCAGCAGTACTCCGACAGGGCTTCGCCAAGCATATACGGAGGAGGAGAGGTGTTGGGGAGGGGAGGGGCTGCGCCTTGGCTTGTGTTAAGCTCCCATGCGCCTCCCCACTATATATAGGGGTGGAGGGGCTGGTTTCTTGCCCTCCAAGTCCATTGGGGCGTTGGCCAAGGTGGGAGGAAAGAAATCCCATCATTTCCTTCCCCACCGATTGTTATCCCCCCTTTTTAGGGATCTTGATCTTATCCCTTCGGGATATGATCTTATTCCTTCTAAGGGGGGATCTTGGTGCGCCTTGACCAGGGGTGTGGGGCCTTTCCCCCACTACTCACGTTCATGTGGGTCCCCCCATGTAGGTGGGCCCCACTCCGGAACCTTCTAGAACCTTCCCGGTACAATACCGAAAAATCCCGAACATTTTCCGGTGGCCAAAATAGGACTTCCCATATATAAATCTTTACCTCCGGACCATTCCGGAACTCCTCGTGACATCCGGGATCTCATCCGGGACTCCGAACAACATTCGGTAACCACATACAAACTTCCTTTATAACCCTAGCGTCATCGAACCTTAAGTGTGTAGACCCTACGGGTTCGGGAGACATGTAGACATGACCGAGACGTTCTCCGGTCAATAACCAACAGCGGGATCTGGATACCCATGTTGGCTCCCACATGCTTCTCGATGTTGTCATCGGATGAACCATGATGTCGAGGATTTGATCAAACCCTGTATACAATTCCCTTTGTCAATCGGTACGTTACTTGCCCGAGACTCGATCGTCGGTATCCCAATACCTTGTTCAGTCTCGTTACCGGAAAGTCACTTTACTCGTACCGTAATGCATGATCTCGTGGCCAACACTTTGGTCACCTTGAGCTCATTATGATGATGCATTACCGAGTGGGCCCAGAGATACCTCTCCGTCATACGGAGTGACAAATCCCAGTCTCGATCTGTGTCAACCCAACAGCTACTTTCGGAGATACCTGTAATGCACCTTTATAGTCACCCAGTTACATTGTGACGTTTGATACACCCAAGGCACTCCTACGGTATCCGGGAGTTACACGATCTCATGGTCTATGGAAGAGATACTTGACATTGGCAAAGCTCTAGCAAACGAACTAAACGACCTTTGTGCTATGCTTAGGATTGGGTCTTGTCCATCACATCATTCTCCTAATGATGTGATCCCGTTATCAACGACATCCAATGTCCATAGCCAGGAAATCATGACTATCTGTTGATCACAACGAGCTAGTCAACTAGAGGCTCACTAGGGACATATTGAGGTCTATGTATTCACACGTGTATTACGATTTCCGGATAATACAGTTATAGCATGAATAAAAGACAATTATCATGAACAATGAAATATAATAATACTTTTATTATTGCCTCTAGGGCATATTTCCAACAAGACTGAAGGCTTAGCGGCACGCGAAGGTTCTCTGGATTGGTTGTGGTGAGCGTTGGGCGAAGGATTGTTAGTGTAAAGCTACTGTTCAACTCCATGTTGTTCAGGAAATGGCGGAATTATCACGGAGTACTGCTGCAGGCTATTCAATGTTACAGGACCATGATGACTCTACTTCGGATCTAAGGGTCCTCTCCGCTAAAGCTAATCAGAAATCTCCTGCACTCTGTTCCATTCAGTTAGCTTGCTCAGTAGTCCATCATTTTGATGTTACCCTCTTTTCTTGGTCGACTCGGGCAGCACTCATTCCTTTTTGAATGCATCATTGGCATCTCATATTGAAGCTAAAATTGTCATCTCATGAATCTGTGCGTGCAGGCAGCATCAATTTATCACCTAATGGTATCTTTGTTCTACCGACACATACATTTCGATTTCCTTGGTCAACGGAAGTCACCTTTTCTTTTTCCTTGTTTTCATCATGCGTCGATTCAACATTCGTTGGACTTTGTAGCTTCAAGTACGTAGTCATCCTCAAGATTCTAGTCATGATATTGCTTAAAAAGAAGCCCGGCTTACCTATATTATCAAAGAACCCAGTCAAGCCCTAACTAGAAAAGTGCATGGGTGACCAAATTTAGGACAAAGTAGGCGCGGAAGATGCGCATGCAACAAAACATCCCTCACGAGTTCCAAACCTGACCTTTTTTAAGCTGCTTCGACTATGGGAACCACAAGGAAAACAGAACACGAGCGGGAATGTGGGACTGGGTCCTTCCATATAGTTGGCTTGATGGCCCTTGTGGACAGAGTCTGTTCTCATTAGAGAATTGACCTTAGAACTTTGTGATCAAGACCCGTGGTTAGTCCAGTCGAAACTTGATCTCTGGAAAGGAGGTCCGCTTATTTACTTATCTGAAAAAGCAAAAGGTAGGTAGGCTGTTTCAGAGAAGAGTACACATAGCCGGATATGAAAAGAGACCCTAGTGAGCAGTTTTTTTTATTCGTAAACCCTTCTTTCTGTGCTTATGGAATCAGCCAGTGGCTGGTCATGGCGATTGAATTCATCCCGTTTTACTTTGTTGAGTGCGATCTGGTATTGACTTGCCCTTATTTTCCATCGATCGGGTAGTTAGTTAGGTCCCGCAGACAAGAAGTCCTATATACTGAAATAAGAGGGACTCCTTCCAGGCATCGCCGTTAAGGTGCTCTTTTGATAGATTTCTATACCTTCCCCTCCCTTTCCTCTGTATCCAGGCCTATGCGAACAGCTGCTTTGTTGGATCCACATCTTTGAAAGAAGACTAGTTTGGCACGGGCAGGCTAGAAAGACTTCGAGGATAGAACCGATCATTCAACAGATAAGGTCCTTTTGGGTGACTCTGGATGGAGCAAATCTATAGCATTAGCCAGTCTAGCGCGTTCTAACCACTATCGCTTTCGTCTTGTAAAAGTGTAATAAATGCAATTGTGAATTAGGGCCAGTAACTAGAACTATAAATTGACCTGGCGTCAACCTGTAGCCGCTCACCATTATGGTTCTATTGGTTCTCATCGACATAGTTTAAGTAGAAACTGTTAAAGCTCCCTGGTCTCGAAACAGCCGGCTTTGGTTCAGCTCTCGGGGCCACCTTACACACTAATAAAATCGTCAGCTTCCTTCCCCACTCATCACCCTCACTTTAAGATAAAAAATCCAATTCGATTCAAAGATCGGAATCATACCTCCAGCAGGCAAGGTTGACTCAAGAAATGGAAGTTGTGAGATGGAAAGAAAACCACGAAAAAAGAACTGAATTAGGGATCAATCCACACGTGGCTTGCCTTCTCCCCTTCCCCATATTAAGCCAACCAATAGAATAGTACCCTAACTTAAGAAGTTCTCTTAGCTAGTGCATGTCCATTAATGTGACCACCGCATGCTCCTGCATGAGTTTCATGAATGGTTTGTTTTCAAATCCTATCTCTCTGGGGAAAGGTATCTTTTTTCCATTCGAACAACGGTATCCCTACCTCAAACTATCCTTGTTTTAGAAGTCCCTAGTTTTGTCCTCTGCTGTAGTATTCCGGTTAGTAGACGGCTTCCTTCATCGGAAATCTAGCCAGTGCTTTCCATTAGGTGTGCAACGAAGGATAGCCTTGCTTTTCTTCTGATTCTGATTCAGTCCAAAGATAGAGACAAAAGAAAGGTAATTATTGAATCGGACTTGGCTTCTTTTTCGGCATGGGCAAAGGTTTGGCAATTCCACCATTAGCAAAGGTTTGATCGGTTGACGGTATCCTTGGCGAAAGGCACCTAGTGAGAGTAGCTACTGCTGTTGTGCTACCTCCAACTATGAAGTTTAGCACATGAACAATACAGAGTACTTTGTTTCCAAAAACAATACAGAGAACAAGACCACAAGAAAACAATTTAAAAGAACTACTTTTAGGCAGCAGCATCTGGACAACGGGCTTAAAAGCTTCCAGAAAAATGATAGTATAGACAGCCAAAACAATTTTCCTAATATTTCTTTAACTTGACCTTTTTGCAATACATCTAACAGCATATAGGGGAATGCCTTTTTATATTACATTTGGACCAAACCAAGCTATTCTTAATACTAATTCCTTTGCATAGATACTTTCCAAAGTGCTGAGAATAGCAACAGAGAGAAAATGCTGCAGAAGATATCACAATTGAATTACTAACCTGGTACTTGTTCATAGATTTTCTAGCATCTTCAATAAGCTTTGATTCTTACTCAATTAGTTTGGTTTGTAGTATAGCTTTTTTCTTGACTCTAGTAGTGTAGTTAGCATGCCTTCCGTTCCTTGCTTGCTTATGCACTTTTGAATTAAAGATGACCTTTCAATTCATTATTGACTGGATAAAGTAGTATTAGTTAATATACGCTGATTCAGACAAATCAAAAATAAGAGACGGTCTTTTTTGATACTGTATGCTGGGACAGACCTGTAGGTGAGCACAAGCATAGCCAGCCTTCCACCTCTTTATACTTATGTTTAGCAGTGTACCTGGTCTTACTTCTTTTTCAGTTTACGCTTGTGTCCCAAGCTTGCAAGTTCGAAGAAGAGTATTGTATTGACCTGAATCAAGTTGTTTGCCTACCCGCCGTTTTGTCTTAGCTAGGAATGAGCTATGAACAAAATTGAAATAGTTGTTACTTGAGTTGATAATGACTTTGTGTCGGTTTGCTATTTTCTATAAATTTGACTAGTACCATGTATTGTAACATAAGCTTTTGTATAAGAGTTGACATGTAGTTAAGATTACACTGGATCCTCTCTCTGTTCTGTTGCTTCCTTCCATTATCTCCAACAACTGGTATCAACACTAGGAACCTTCACGGTCAGGGTTGATTTTCTTAGACCACTATGAACACTTGTAATTGGTTCTTTCTACTTCAGGCATGGTTCTCTCTAGTTAGTGGAAGAGTGTACAACATAGGGATTGGTATCAGTCACACATTTAGGAAAGAAAGTGAAAGGGGAGGGCAAGAGCGGTTCGAAGGTCAATGAAATGATAAAAAAACCACTAGGTCGAGTTTGATTCTCCCTTCCTTTTGGTGTTTAGGATGTGAAGTTTATATAAGAAGAGAGGAAAGGGGAACTGCGCTAAATGGATAATTTCATCCTGGTGATGGGCTAGTCCAATGGGCATGCATCTGAGATATGGGCTTTGAGCGTAGGAACGCCCACCTTTACAAGAGCTCAGTTCTAAGATTGTTTGCGCGCAGGCACCACTACTATTCTGACTTTTCTTGTTATGCATCCGGTCCTAGACATCTTTTTTTTTGACCGGAGGAAGAGAAATAAAAACGTCACTTTGCTTTCCTTGGGGGACCTAATTAGGAGATGATTGATTTCTTTAATACATATGAAGATGCCTTGAATGAACCCAAGCAAGCCAAAATAGAATACTATAAGTATGAAGTGGACATCTATGGTTTAATTGGAAACATCTCTTTTCTATTTAGATTTTGCCAGTGCCTCCCTTTGTGGCAGAGCGAGCGCCTTGATTAAGATAGATTGACTCTTTCATTCTTTTTTATATTTTATTTTGGTTCCAATTGTTTGAGGAAAGCCCCCTTTGGCATCAATAAAACTATGTTATATAGGAGTTCAAAAACCTCATTTCGTTTGAGAGATAGTGGAATTTCTTCTTTCAACACGTACATCGACGAGGGTGTTGATGACTTGAGTGAGGAATGGTCATGTGCTAGAAGCCGTATCTTTGGAGTAAGACCTCAACAAGGGGGTGTGCAGTTTAAATGTAAATGACGAGCATGGAGAGGCCAAGGTCATTTGTAATTAGGTGTGGCTGATGCAAGAAGACTGGCGAGCTGTCCATGGTGAGAAAAGTTGTGATGCTACTACAGGAGACATCCTCGTGTAGTTGAGGGTGCAGAACTTCTGTGCGGGTACAACTGGCACTTAAAAGACCTTCCATGTAGATGAGTTCTCTTGAGTGAGACTAATCGAGTTACGAAGAAACCTTTGTGATGGTGTTGTGCAGTTGGGTTCTCTATGGAGGAACTTCGTTGTGGGGACCAAGGGGTCTTCTTAAGAAGAGTTGCTTTGATGAAAAGAGTGTAGACATGATGGAAGTCAAGGTGGGGCCCTGTGAAGGCAAGCGTTGTGTATGTTGGCATGATGACGAGAGAAAGGAAATGCCCTGGAACAATAGCTGTCCGTAGCACACGCTGCAATGACTTCGACCAGCGGACCAGCCTATCCAATACCCTATGCCATGACCTTAGAAGTTCTTACCCCATGATATTCAATGACACCCGTAGACATTTGATCATTCATACCTCATAGTACGCTCTCTTTCTTTTTTTTGGTCTTTGAATTCCAAGCGAAGGAAGCTCAGTGAAAGATAGACTGGGATTTGACAGCAAGAAGAAAGCAATCATAGAGTGCGGCACACACCGTTGATGAATGAGATTGATGTCCCAAACCAACACAAGTTCAAGACTAAGTGCAAAACCAAGAATGCCGTGGATAGAAAAGTGAGTGCTTCCTCAAGCTTCATGAAGGAAGGGTCCAAGGACCTAAGCGACAACCTCTATGAAAAAAAAACCTATATATAGATAGTGGTATGTGTTCGCTGACACTAAATAGACTTGGCTCGGGGCAGAACTGAGTGGCTAGGCTAAGTTCCCTAGTCTTCTATTGGCCTACCCACCCCTACGACATGGAGGAGCTTACCCTTCTCCAACAAGCATTCCACCACGCGGCGATTGATTACCGCTTTTCGTCTCAATCCGTTCCAGACCAAGCCCCTTCTCTGATCGGGGGAAGGTCATTCTAAAACATCAGATCTCCCATTGATGCTGATCAAAAATAAGTTTATCCACCTAGAATATATGATAGGTACCGAAAGATTGGATGTCATTTCTCAACACCAGGCGGGACGAGCAGCCCTATACCACGTGTAGCCACACTCTAGTGTCCTTTTCTACTTAGTTGGACAGATCACTTCAGAAAATCGTATAAAAATCAAGCAAGAAAATGGATGCGCTAACGCGCAACAGCTTTCGCGCTAGTTGCTCAAAAATCGTATAAAAATCAAGCAAGAAAAAGGTTCCGGTAGGCTGCGTGGGATTGTAAATCCTCTTTCGCTGACTGGGCCCTTTGGACTCGAAATCCAAACGGAGTGAGTGGTTCGATTCCACTCTCAGAACGAGACTAAACGAAATAAAATGCAAGTGAAACGATACGAGAATCAAATTGTAGGCTTCTTTCCTAAAAGCGGTGGTTCTCGCCTCCCCGTGCCCAAAGCGGGGTGGGCGACAACGCTGTGGTTCTTTTCTTTATTGATCGGGTAGATCCATATGTTCTGAGGGGGGGACGAGGTGTAGCGCAGTGTGGTCAGCGCATCTGTTTTGGGTATAGAGGGCCATAGGTTCGAATCCTATCACTTTGATGTGGTATTCACACAATGGGGCCGAAGTGCAAAGCCCCACAGCCTATCCGTGGTCGGGAAGACAGGGGTATTAAAAGTGAAACTTGGCTTGTGTGTGCGCACACACAAAGGAGACTGAGTTGGATTGCAAAGCCTCTCAGACGGAAGGAACCTGTTTTAAAAACCCCTTTCTACAATCTTGAGAAATCTCACGCAAGCAACTACACGCCGCAAGTCTTCGGTATTGTTCGCAAGGAATTTGAAAAGATTGACTCTGCTTTTTTTCTTTTCGAGCATGCCAAGCCTCCAGTAGAGCGGAGACACTCGCCATCAGTGATTTTTTGTCGCACTTTTTCGTCGTCGCTTCCCTGATTTCCGAAAAAACTCAAAAAAATTGCGTGCCTATCCTGTTATTTTGACTTGGGAAGAGTTTTGAGACACTCGCCATTATAGTGATTTTCGGCAAATAAAAAAGAAGCTTCGAAGCGCAAAAAAAGAGCACAAAAAAAAAGAAATTTAGAGAGTGCTCCTCCCTTGTTTAGGTGCAGCGCCGTGATTTTGTTAGTGTTCTAGGCTCGTGTCTCTAGTACGGTCTAGCCTAGGACCAGCATAGTACCATCGTTGAGCGTTTATTCAACTTTGCACCTCCGAATTGATTATTGCTGACCCTTTTTGCTATCATATCATAAGCCTTCCCAGCTCCACATATATCTATGTCGTGCGTTTGATTCTCCCTGGCCATCACTCTATCCAAGCTTTGTGAGTTTTGACTACAACGATTGCCGATCATAACAACAACAACAACAACAACAACAACGTCACCTTCCAAATCAAGTGGGACAAGCACTGCACATTCCCCTTGAGCCTGGTCAAAATTCTGGTGCCACTGCACCTAATGTTGATGCTTTTGCGGCTCCTGCTGCTGCCGATAAGGAGGACGTTCACGAGGGCAATTACGAGGATGAGGTTGATCAAAATCAGCACTATGTGCAACCACCAGCGCCACCACTAGGCCGTCCTCATGCCTATATTCATAATGGTAGGGCTGCACCACCACCACCTCAGGTACGAGATTATGACCATGTTTCTAAATTGATATGCTTGATGAATTGAGTGGCTCTACAATATTCTCCAAAGTTGATTTGCGTAGTGGATACCATCAAATTCGTATGAAATTGAGAGATGAATGGAAAACAACATTTAAAAATAAGTTTGGATTATATGAGTGGTTAGTCATGCCTTTTGGGTTAACTAATGCACCTAGTACCTTCATGATATTAATGAACGAAGTTGTCGGAGTAATGGGCCACGGGTAGGCTAACCCGAGCCCCAGAGCCTTTCGAAACATCGGGGCCGACTGCGCCCCTCAAAGACCCCACAACGAAGAGCCGCCTCCTGGGAGGCGGCGGCAACTATCCCTCACGGCCGAGTCCCAGAGACGGCTTTGAGACAAGCCGACTCTTGGCTGGCGACTTCAAGATAAGACGACTATGGGAGTCGGCCCGCGACTCCAACCGTCTCCTGCCTTCACCACGATGGTGGGGCGGGGTACGGTCATTGTGCGGCCGTCTCTACCCCGCCTACGAGGGGCTGGCATGGCTACAGTGCGTCGTATCGCTGGAGATCTCCATCGCGGCGCGGCACTGTTGCCATGCCGGCCCTGACCTCAGCCTTAGTGGGCGGCACACTGTTCCCACGACGCCTACTTGTACGGCCCGAGGACGGCGGGACCGCCTGTCAGCAGGAGTACCGAAGGCGGCAAGAGCGCCAAGAAGACGGCCCCGTGGGAGTCGGCCCCCTAGAGTCGGCCGGCCCCTCCCACGGGCCTCGCACGCCATTAATCAGACAAGACGGGGAATGGCGACAGTGATCGCCCGCCAGACGGCGGCACTATTGCCATGACCCCGTGACCAAGCCAGCGTCATCCGAAGCACCGCTACAGTACCAGGCTTGTCCGTGGGGCCCGCCAGTCGGCGGGCCCCAGAAGTCGGCGGAGAAGACGGCGGCCTGAGAGACAGACGGCTGGGACCTGCGCCCAGCCGAATTACCATTGTATCCCTGGGGGGCAGGCCTATATAAGCCCCCCGGGGCACCCATGCAACGGGGATAGCCTCTTTAGCATTAGACCGATCACATAGGAAGGGGAGAGCTAGCCTTGCCCTCTCCAACCTCCAGAAACAGCTCTAGGAGCAACATTGTATTCACTTTGCCATAGTGACCATGCGGAGACCCCGCAGAGCAGCAGTAGGGGTGTTATCTCCTCGGAGAGCCCTGAAGCTGGGTAAGATCCGTCGGCGTGCATGTCTTCGCCTCATCCCGCTTCCGGGCACCGGTGACGTTCTACTCACTCCCACCATGATAAGCCATCCTTTGGCTATGTCGTACCCAACCCCCGACATTTGGCGCCCACCATGGGGCGAGGTGCACCATCGTCCAGAGACCTGCTCTGGACGGGAACCCTTTTCCTCCCCGGCGAGCACAGCCAGCCTGGCACGCTAGATGGAGTCTGCGCTGATGCGCTGCACGTCGCTGAGATCGCCTGCGCGGCCAGCTGCCTCGTCGAGCTTATCGGCGAGGTTCGCCTCTCCGATGAGTCTGCGTCTGACGCAGGCACGAGCGGCCCCGAGAGCCTCCTCGCGGGTCTCCTCGACCAACTCCACGTCGCCGGCGAGCCCGTCGTGGACCTGGAGTCCATAGGATCCACCGACCCGATGCTGGTCGACTCCGGCACCGCGTCGCTCGACGGGTTCCCCACCAACGTGGTCGTCTACGACGAGCCGCTCCCTTGCGCGGAGAGCGGCGGAAGCACCGTCACAGAGGTCCTCGTCCTTGATCACGGCGATCTTTCTAGCGAGGGAGCTCATGACCCGCTCGACGCGGCTCTGCAAGACCTGACCGCGCCCATTCCGGGAGACGCGGACGTCGAGACGCTGGAGGCATGCCGCCTCCAGCTCGTCGTGGGCGCGAAGAAGCTGGCAAGCATGAGACGCTTGTCAGAAGCCTACCAGCGTGAGATGGATCGTGCTGTGGGCGGCTCGCCGGCTCCGACTGGGCCTAGCCGCCTAGGCGCGGTCCGGCAGCGTGGCGCGGCGGTCGGTAGCCTGTTCGGGGCCAGTCGCCCTGTGTACGCCATGCCTGCGGAGAACATCCGCGCCGCCCAGGCGGCGCCAGACGAGCTCGACAACTTCGAGGGCGAAGAGCGCCGCCTGATGACGGAGTAGTTCAGCAGCTCCTCGACGCAGCTGCCGCTCAGAACGAAGCCGGCTGCCGCACGGAGGCGCCGCGGCGACAAAACGACGACCCGCCACCCCGCCGAGATCAAGGCGCGACGTCTCGGACGCCGACTGGCGGAGTCCACGGAAAGAAAGACAAGGAGCCGGCTGTCAGCCACAGTCGGACTCGGATCACCATCGAGCGCGACCGAGACGGCCGCTCCAAAGCGGTGGAACGGCGGGACGACTATCTGCCTCCCCCTCCTCGCAGAGAAAGGCGAGTCTCCCCGCCGCCCGTAGAGCATCCGACTCTCGGCGACCGCCTTGGCCGCCGAGAGGGAGTCGGAGAAAATGACGCCCGCCACCGGATCGACCGACTCCACCGATCCCTGGCGCTGGAAGAAGAAGACGAGTTGGGTCCTCCCTGCTTCGGGCCCCGCATCCGAGATGAGCCCTTCCCCAAAGGGTTCACGCTCCCCCGAGATACACCCAAGTACACTGGCACCATGAAGCCAGAGGACTGGCTGATTGATTACTCCACAGCCGTCAATATAGCGAACGGTAACAAGCGCGTTGTCGTAAGATATGTTCCGCTCATGCTCCAGGGCACGGCCCGGACATGGTTGAACAGCTTGAAGCCCCGCAACATCAACAGTTGGGTCGACTTCACCGAGGCCTTCGTCCGCAACTTCACAAGCACGTACAAGCGACCTCCCAAGCCTCGCCAACTCTCCTTGTGCGTACAAGGCTCCGACGAGTCCACTCGTGACTACCTCACGCGCTGGGCCGAGCTTCAGAACTCTTGCGAGGGCGTGCACAAGGTGCAGGCTATCGAATACTTTACTGCCGGGTGCAGAGAAGGCACCCTCCTCAAGCACAAACTCCTCTGCGACGAGCCAGAGACCCTCGACGAGTTGCTGGTCACAGCCGACAAGTACGCCACAACCGACTCCTCCATGAAGGCGGAGATTCAAGTTAGTGCGACTGGCAAAGTAGCCCCTAAGGCTCCAAGAACTCCGGCTGGGGACACCAGTCAGCGGCAGTAGCAAAGCGACCACAAGCGAAAAGCCCCGCAGCCGGCTTCCAACAGCCGGCAAGTGGCGACAGTCGAAGACCAACAGCCGGAGGGGCTTCCTCCGACCAAGCGACAGAAAGGTGGCAAGTCCAACTGGTTGCCGGCCTTCTCCTACGAGCAGACTCTAGATGGCCCCTGCAAGTTCCACAGCGGCGCGAAGCCGTCAAACCACACCACCCGGAAATGCCACTGGCTGACCAGAATCGCCAAGGGAGACGACCTACTCCCTCCCCCGCCTGCTGGGCCGCCTCCTCCACCGCCGCCCCAGCAGCCAGCTGTCAGGCCAGTCGGCGCAATACAAGACGAGTTCCCAAATGAGCACGGAGCCTATGTGGTGTTCACCAGTGTGGCTGACGATCGACGCAGCAGGCGCCAGCAGCAGCAAGAGGTGAACGCAGTCGCGTCAAGCACTCCAGAGTTCATGCACTGGTCCGAAAGGCCTATCAGTTGGAGCAGAGCTGATCACCCAGAGGTTATGCCGAATCCGGGCTCCTACGCCCTGGTCTTAGGCGCCACACTCGCCACAGATAGGCGGGCCACTCGTTTCTCGCGAGTGCTGATAGACGGAGGCAGCAGTATCAACATTCTGTACAAGGATACGATGGAGAAGTTAGGAATCAAGCGAAGATAGCTTCAGAGCAGCTGGACTGTGTTCCACGGCATTGTTCCTAGCCTTTCCTGCTCGCCAATCGGCAAGATCCTGATAGACGTCCTCTTTGGGGACAAAGATCATTTCCGTCGAGAGCCAGTTTGGTTTGAAGTGGTGGACCTCGAGAGCCCATACCATGCGTTGCTTGGCCGACCGGCTTTGGCCAAGTTCATGGCAGTCCCCCACTACACCTACCTCAAGATGAAGATGCCAAGTTCCAAGGGGATTCTGACCATAGCCGGCGACTACAGAAAGTCGTCCGCCTGCGCGGCCGAAAGCAGTCGGCTGGCTGAGTCCTTGGTGATCGCAGCTGAGAAGCGGCTCCTTGATCGGGTTGTGGCGATGGCCGGCAAGCAGCCCGAGATGTCGCCCAACCCCAAGGAATCGGAAGCAAAAGGATCATTCAAGCCGGCCAGAGAGATGAAGAAGATACCTTTGGACCCGGAGCACCCAGAGAGGTACGCTATCATGGGTACAAACCTTGACAGCAAATAGGAAGGCGAGCTCGTCAATTTCCTCCGTGAGAATCAGACATCTTTGCATGGTCCCCTAAAGACATGCCAGGTGTACCGACGGAATTCGCCGAGCACAAGTTACATGTCCGGTCCGATGTGAAGCCCGTCAGGCAGCCCTTGCGCCGCCTGTCAGAAGAGAAGAGAAGAGTCATTGGAGAAGAGATAGCCCGGCTCCTGGCAGCCAGCTTCATTATGGAGGTGTTTTTTCCGGAGTGGCTAGCAAACCCAGTCCTGGTGCTGAAGAAGAACAAGCAGTGGCGGATGTGTATCGACTACACAAGCCTCAACAAAGCCTGCCCCAAAGACCCATTCGCTCTACCGAGAATTGATCAGGTGATAGACTCCATGGACGGATGCGAGCTGTTGAGTTTCTTAGATGCATATTCAGGATATCACCAGATCAAGCTGAACCCGGCTGACAGACTGAAGACCGCCTTCATCACGCTGTTCGGTGCCTTCTGCTACCTGACCATGACGTTCGGCTTGAGGAATGCCGCGCCACCTTTCAGCATTGCATGCAGAAGTGCCTCCTCAAGCAACTCGGCAGAAATGCCCACGTCTACGTAGATGATGTGGTGGTGAAGACGGAAAAACGTGGAACACTATTGGAAGACCTCAAGGAAACCTTTGAGAATCTGCGCCGATTCCAGATCAAGCTCAACCCCGAGAAATGCGTCTTCGGAGTACCAGCCGGCCAACTCCTTGGTTTCCTGGTCTCTGAACATGGCATAGAGTGCAACCCTGTGAAGATCAAGGCCATCGAGAGGATGGAGGCACCCAGACGAGTGCTAGATGTGCAAAAATTCACCGGCTGTTTGGCATCCATCAGCCGATTCATCAGTCGGCTAGGCGAGAAGGCTCTCCCCTTATATCAGCTCATGAAGAAGACGACCTTTTTTGAGTGGACTCCCAAGGCGGATGAAGCTTTTCTCCAGCTGAAGAAAATATTGACTACGCCCCCTGTGCTGGAGGCTCTGACTCCCAAGGAGCCCATGCTCCTGTACATTGCCGCCACCAGCCGGGTAGTCAGCACAGTCATTGTAGTCGAGCGCGAGGAAGGCAAGGCGCTACCTGTCCAGAGACCGGTATATTACCTGAGCGAAGTACTGTCAGCCTCCAAGCAGAACTACCCCCACTACCAGAAGATGTGCTACGGTGTGCACTTTGCCGCCAAGAAATTGAAGCCTTACTTCCAGGAGCATCCAATCACTGTGGTCTGCACAGCCCCACTTGCCGAGATCATCGGAAGCCGAGATGCTTCTGGCCGAGTGGCCAAATGGGCCATCGATCTGGCTCCCTACACCATCTACTACTAGCCCCACACTGCCATCAAGTCACAAGCACTGGCTGACTTCCTCGTCGACTGGGCCGAGACCCAGTACCTGCCACCAGCGCCCGACTCCACCCATTGGCGGATGCATTTCGACGGCTCCAAGATGCGCACCGGCTTGGGAGCCAGCGTTGTCCTCACTTCCCCCAAAGGCGACAAGCTCAAATATGCGCTGCAGTCCATTTTGCTGCCTCCAACAACTATACCGAGTACGAAGCGCTCATTCACGGGCTCCGGCTTGCCAAAGAACTCGGCATTCACCGGATCTTGTGTTATGGCGACTCTGACTTGGTGGTCGAGCAGTCATCTGGCGATTGGGATGCCAAGGACGCAAACATGGCGAGCTACCGTTTCCTTGTGCAGCAACTCAGCGGATACTTCGAGGGGTGCGAGTTCCTCCACGTGCCAAGAAACGACAACGACCAAGCAGACGCCTTGGCACGAATCGGCTCCACCCGCCAAGCAATACCATCCTGCGTCGCCCTTCGGCGCCTCCTCAAGCCATCTGTCAAACCTTCACCAGAATCAGACTCCATTTTTGTGCCGCCTCCACCCGAAGAAGTCGGATCCGAATCCAAGAGCGCTCCAGTCAAAGCCGGCCCAGGGACTTCAGAACCCGGCTCGGAGACTGTGGCGACCAAACCGATGACTCCAGAACTCGGCCCGGGGACTGTTCAAGTCGGCCCGGGGACTTCATCAATCCAGCAAGCGGCTGTGGACTCCAGCCCGCCGCCTCCCAGCCCAGCCGCCCTCGTCCAAGTTGCAGTACTGGTAGTCGAAGAAATAGCAGCACCCTCATGGGCACAACCCATCCTCAAGTTTCTGGTGAATAGAGAACTGCCGATTGATGAAACCTTGGCTCGGCAAGTACAACGCCGAGTGGCAGCCTACACCATAGTAAACAGAGAGCTGGTCAGGCACAGTGTCACTGGCGTCTACCAGCGCTGTGTCGAGCCAGAGCAAGGCCAAGCAATTCTCAGAGACATCCATGAAGGCGAGTGCGGCCACCATGCGGCTTCGAGAGCACTCGTCGCCAAAGCCTTCTGACACGGTTTCTTCTGGCCAACTGCCCTGGAAGAGGCCAAAGAATTAGTCCAAAAGTGCAAGGGGTGCCAAATGTTCTGCTCTAAGCCACATCAGCCGGCTTCCGCACTCAAGACTATCCCCATCGCCTGGCCCTTTGCGGTTTGGGGCCTGGACATGGTGGGGGCCGTTCAAAACAGCACGAGGCGTCCTAACTCACTTACTTGTCGCGGTGGACAAGTTCACCAAGTGGATAGAAGTGAAGCCCATCAAGAAGTTGAATGGTCCGACTGCAGTGACTTTCATCGCCGACATCACGACTCGGTACGGCATACCGCACAGCATCATCACCGACAACGGCACAAACTTTGCCAAAGGTGCCTTGGCCCATTTCTGCGCGACTCAGGGCATCCGACTGGACCTAGCGTCCGTTGCCCATCCGCAGTCAAACGGCCAGGTAGAGCGAGCAAACGGCCTCATCCTGTCTGAATCAAGCCTCGACTGGTCGAACCACTGGAGCGTTCGGCCGGCTGTTGGCTTGACGAGTTGCCAACCGTCCTCTGGAGTCTGCGCACGACTCCAAACAAGTCAACCGGATTCACACCCTTCTTCCTCGTCTACGGTGCTGAAGCCGTCATCCCAACGGACATAGAGTTCGACTCTCCCCGAGTCACCATGTACACCGAGGATGAAGCAGAAGAAGCACGTCAAGATGGTGTCGATCTGCTGGAAGAGGGCCGACTATTGGCACTTAGCCGGTCCAGCATCTACCAGCAGAGCCTGCGCTGATACTACAACAGGAAGGTCAGGCCGAGATCTTTCCAAGAGGGCGACCTTGTGCTCCGGCTGATCCAGCGAACAGCCGGCCAGCACAAGCTGTCGGCGCCTTGGGAAGGCCCCTTCATTATCAGCAAGGTGTTGGGAAACGACTCCTACTACCTGATCGACACTCAGAAGCCTCAAGCATGCAAGAGAGACGACTCCGGCAAAGAGACGGAGCGCCCATGGAATGCAAAACTTCTCCGAAGATTTTACAGTTGATGCAGTATGTATCACGTTACCCTTTGTATTTAAGTACCAAGACTTCGGGCCCCCCGAGACGAGCTCGGGGACTGCCCCCCTTTTGTCATTTGTATGATAAGAATTATGCCTTCGAGTACATTACTCTTTGTTATGCCGCTTGGCACCGAGCTCGACTAGTCGGCCCGGGGACTCGCCGCCTCGCGCTATGAAATACTTCCCGCAGTCAGACAAGTAGTGTGTGCCGCCTAAGCCGTCTCCTATCAGAAGCCGCAGCTCGCAGAGCGACTGCTTGGTAGGCAGGAGTAAGGAAGAACGGGCGCCCACACGAAAAATGGATAAGGACCCAAAGCACAAACATAGCCTAACATGGCTTCCAGCCTCTCTCTAGCAAAGCCGACTCATGAATAGTCGGCTTGCCGCTTTCTTCTAGCCTCTCTTAAGTGAAGCCGACTCATAAGTAGTCGGCTTACCGTTTTCTATCCGACTTGTTAAAAAGACTCTAAAATGGCCAAGTACTTGCCTTCCCAAAGTAGCCAAGTGTTTGATCAAATGGCAGTCCGCAGAGTGGTTGTCTGACTGGCAAGGCGGCAACGAAGGGAAGGCAGCAAAGGAAAAAGCCAAAAGAGCAATGAGCAAGAAAAGATAGAACTCGGATAAATATTTACATGACATAGGCCCTTGGCCGAATCTTCAAGTAGAAGTTCAAGATACACCTCGCGGGTGGAATTGTTCGAATTAACAAAGTTTTTCAAAGACTACTAAGGAAGATAAAGGGAAAGCAAAGACGGCAGCCTAGGAGGCGGCATCCGGGTTCGGAGGGTCGGAGGAGACGGCGGTGTCAGGCGCCGGGGCGGCTGGCTGGGCAGTCTCGGCTTGATCGTCTCTGGCGGTAGCCGCCTTCTCCGGACGCGGCTCGTTGCTGGAGGCGCGATCGAGCTAAGGCTGGTCGCCCATCCTGTCTTCTGGCGCCTCCGTCTCGCCTTCGTCCTCCGCCTCGCCTTCCTCCTCGGCGCTAGAAGTAATCACCTCTGCCGAGTCCTCGTCATAATCCGGGTTCATCCCGAACCACTCCGGCGGCGCCTCCCTGCCATCTTTGGCCCGATCAAGGACGAAGATGCTGGTGTCGGCATAGTCGGCGATCGTCGCAGCACGGGCGACGAGGGCGTCTTCCACAGCCACCAGCTCTGCCTAGGCCTCTGACCGGAATGCGGCCAGACGGTCCAGGTCCAGCCCTGGATACCACGCCTTGACGAATTCCAAGGCTCGGCGTGCTCCAGCCCGAGCCGAGGAACCCTTCCAAGCCTCAAGACGACCGGTTGCGACCTCCAGCCAGCTGGTGGTCCGACTGGCAGTGCGCAGAACCGGCATGTCCGGCCACAGGGCGGCAATGGCCTGCGCGCCGGCATGCTGAAGTCGGCGCAGCATCCGATGGGCCGGCTGCAGACGAGCTTCAATGCTCAGAAGCTGCTCGTCAAGGGTCCGGGGGGCGTTGGCAGCAATCGCCACACCATCCGCCCTCCGCGCCTCGCGGTCTGCCTCGATGGCCTGAGTGGCTGCCTGCGAGTGGCCAGGGAAGAAGTCTGCCAAGACAAAAAAGAAGCAAGTGAGAATCAGGAGTCGCCCGACCCACAGTCGGCGGCTCAAAGAAAGTAAAGGAACTCACTGTCGACGATGTCCTCAATCTCATGAAAGCCGGAAGTCAGCTGCGCCTCTTTGTCGGTCCAAGAGGAGCATTTGCTCTCGAACTCGGCCAGGAGCGCAGCCTCTTTCTTCTCTGCCTCCTCCTGCGCCTTCTTGAGCGACTCCTTCTGCTCCGCAAGCTGCGCGGCCAGCAGATCACGCTCCGCGGCAAGCTTGCCGCACTCCTCCCCCTTGGCGCGCAAGGCGGTGTTGGCCTCGCCCAGCTGCTGCTGAACAGTGGCATTGGCCTATGAAGAAGAAAAAAGAAAAGACATTAAGTCATCAACAAGAAAGTCGCTGAGAAGATCCAGCCCGACTGCGCAGCAGTCGGCCCGAATCTCGGGGACTATAGCCCGCGGGTGCGCCAGCGCGCCCCCGCGAAGAAGAAGGAAGACTCACTCCGACTCTCTAACAAATCGGCAGTCCGCTTGTTCAGCTCCTCAACATTGCGGTTGAAGGCAGTGACGCGGAGGTTGTGGTACTCCTGCAATAAGAATTTTTAGACGAAGATAAGTATTGGAACTCGCCAGAAGGAGTTCCGGGCCGCCTGCTCAGTAGCCGGCCCGAACCTCAGGGACTACACCCAGTGGGTGCCCTGGCACGCCCCCATAGAGAAGAGCAAAGAAAGCAAAGTAAAAAATGAAGCATACCCAGACGGCTACGCACGACGCCAGATGCGCCTTCGTGCAGATCTGGATAGCGTCGCCTTCGGCTCGCAGCTTCACGTGGACGTCCAGAAGTGCCTGATTCAGCGGGCCCGTGCCGCCTCCTCGCACCCACCCAACGGGCGCGGCGCTCGTCGCCTCGGCGTCTGGGATGGCCGAGATGGCGGCGCCGGTCTCCAGCGGGCGTGGCACCGAAGTCGCCTTCTCGAGACGGCGGCGCACTGGCGAGGCGGCTTGAAGGAGCAGCCTCACCACAGACTTGTCCTCAGTCGGCGGCATCGGCGGGCCTGCCGGCTTTTTATCTTGCACACCCCCCGACGGCGGCGGAGGCGGCGGTGGCGGCACGATTGTGTCCTACATAGAGCCATCGCCTCTTTCCCTCTCCATGACGGGGTTCTTACTGCCGGCTTCCCCAGTCTGCCCCGTGAACTCCGGGGGCGGCTGCGCGGAGTTCAGCGAGATGACGAGCAACGCCGACTGGAGGAGCGCGGCCTCCTCTGCTCGCCGCCTTGTCACAACGGCGGCTTCGGCCTCGTCCAGCTTCCTCTGGGTGGAGGCAGCCGCCTTCTCGGCCTCCGCCTTCTCCAGACGGGCGGCTTCGTCCTCATCGCGCTTCTCCCGCGTGTTCTGCTCTGTCGCCTCCCAGAGGTCGGCGGCGGGATCAATCCGCCGAGTACTGGTGGAGGTCTCGGCCGACCCCATGACGGAGGCGGCGGCGACCCTCTCGAAGGTGAGGGGAGCCCTGAGGCGGAGAAAGCATGTAAAAGATTTGGACAAAAATCCACCAAGAACAAAACAAGACAAGGGCGGAGGCACTTACGCGGAGACCAGCGGCGGCTTCTTCACTTCCTTACGGAAGCGGTTGGCCTTCGCGATCGCCTCCTCCCTCTGGGTCGCAGCGGCCGCCCCCTTTAGCTTCTTTGGCCGGCCACCAAGAAAGCTCGGCCCGGCCTGACACCTCTTCGCACCTCCCTGACCACCCAGGCCGGCGGCGGAACTCGCGCTCGGCTGGCCGGCCCTTGATTGATGGCGTGGGGCGACTTCCCCCTCGGCGTCGTCGTCAGGCCAGTCAGCAAAAGTGGCCGACGGCCTGAAGCCTCCTCCTCTTCCTCCTCCGCCTCCCTCGGCGTCGGACTCCATCGCCGTGACCCCCAAGTCCGGGTCGTTGACGTCGCTCTCCGCTCGGTCGGGGATGAATTGGCGGGTCGTGCCCACGGTGCCGACTGAAGGCTGGATGAGGGGGTTCTGACACAAGAAAAACCAATAAGATTAGAAGTTGGATTCGGCTGCAAAAAGGACAAAGAAGAAGAAGGACGACTTACGACAGGCGGGGGGTTGGCGCGTGAGTACGGCTCCTTGCCGAACTGCCAAGTCGCCGCGAGATTGCAGTTTGAGATATAGTTCACCATGTCCGCCACCTCCGCGTGGGGCATGTCCTTGGAGTAGAGCCGACTCGGATCCCGGTGGCCGCTCATCTGACATATCAGATGAGGTCGGCCTTGAAGCGGGACGACTCCGTGTGCCACGAAGGCGGCCAGCAAGTCGGACCCGGTCAAGCCCTCTGACTACGTCAGAACTCGGAGTCGCGCGACGGCGGCGGCACCAGCGGGAGTCAGTGTCTTGACCCGGTGGGACCAGTTGGGGAGCCTCCCAGCCGGGGCGCCGGCTTTGAAAGGCGGCAGGTTGACCTAGTCGTCGTCTGCGGCGACGTTCTTCACATAAAAGTAAGAATGCTGCCACATTTTCACCGACTTGATCAGCGGGATGGCGGGGAATGGATTGTCAGCCACCGACCTCCGCATCGCGATGAAAGCACCGCACTGGGCCGGCACGCCAGCGACGTGCGTGCCGATCTTAGATTGAAAGAATTCTCCCCACAGTTCGATTGTGGGGAGGACGCCGAGGAAGCCTTCGCACAAGGTGGAGAAGGCGGCCAGCAGCACCACCGTGTTCAGGGTGAGGTGGTGCGGCTGGAGCCCGTGGAACTCCAAGAAGGAGCGGAAGAAGCCGCTCGCCGGCAGCCCCAGGCCGCGCATGAGGTGCGAGCGGAATACGACCCGCTCGCCCTCCTCCGGCGCCGGCAAGATTTCCCCTTCCGGCACGGCGCGGGCTCGCACTAGGTCCGCGCCAGGGAGGCGACGCCTCTTGCGGAGGAACTCGATGATGTCGTCGTCCACCTCTGAGCCGTCCCACACGCCAGAGCGCACGGCAGCAGGCGCGGCGGCGGAGGAAGAGCTCATCGTCGCAAGCGTGGCGTACCTCGGTGCGGCGGCGACCAGAGGGAGAAGAGGCAAGAAGGAAGCGGGGAAGGAGGGGATATGGGCGCGCATGCTTCGCCGCTTCTTTCCTCCCGCCTACTTATAGGCTCACAGGGCTGAGAAGCCGACGGGGCGGGCGTGGGATTAACTGCGCCCCGGCCCCCACGCCCCCCACGATCTACCACACGCAGTAACTGTGTGAAGTTACGGCGTGGGAAACCCAACCGTCCGCACGACCGCAGCAAATCCGCTCGTGTGCCGAGGCGCGGTAGTGGCGGGCCCCGCCTGAGGTCCTGTCCTATCGTGCGCGTGGGTGGGAAGACTGACCCCGCCACATGGCGCCACGCGACGGACCCGCAATGGGCGGCTTCCCGGAAGCTTATCAGGCACGCCGCCTGGACACTGCCGCGACGTTCAAACCCTCTAAGAGGCAAGATGGCCTTCTGCGAATCCGGCTCCAGCTAGTCGGCCTAGAGGAAGACGGCGACCGAGGCCGAGATTCCGCCCCCGGAGAGATGAAACTGTTGAGGCTCCCCGGCGCGTCTCCCGCGGCGCCTCACCAGCTTCGGGGACTATTGTCCGAGTAATGGGCCACGGGTAGGCTAACCCGAGCCCCAGAACCTTTCGAAACATCAGGGCCAACTGCGCCCCTCAAAGACCCCACAACGAAGAGCCGCCTCCTGGGAGGCGGCGGCGACTGTCCCTCACGGCCGAGTCTTGGCTGGCGACTTCAAGATAAGACGACTATGGGAGTCGGCCCGCGACTCCAACCATCTCCTGCCTTCGCCACGATGGTGGGGCGGGGTACAGTCATTGCGCGTCCGTCTCTACCCCGCCTATGAGGGGCTGGCATGGCTACAGTGCGCGTATCGCTGGAGATCTCCATCGCGGCGCGACACTGTTGCCATGTCGGCCCTGACCTCAGCCTTAGTGGGCGACGCACTGTGCCCACGACGCCTACTTGTACGGCCCGAGGACGGCGGGACCGCCTGCCAGCGGGAGTACCGAAGGCGGCAAGAGCGCCAAGAAGACGGCCCCGTGGGAGTCGGCCCCGTGGAGTCGGCCAGCCTCTCCCACGGGCCCCGCACGCCATTAATCAGACAAGACGGGGAATGGCGACAGTGATCGCCCGCCAGACGGCGGCACTGTTGCCATGACCCCGTGACCAACCCAGCGTCATCAGAAGCACCGCTACAGTACCAGGCCTGTCCGCGGGGCCCGCCAGTCGGCGGGCCCCAGAAGTCAGCGGAGAAGACGGCGGCCTGAGAGACAGACGGCTGGGACCCGCGCCCAGCCGGATTACCATTATATCCCTGGGGGGCAGGCCTATATAAGCCCCCCGGGGCACCCATGCAACGGGGATAGCCTCTTTAGCATTAGACCGATCACACAGGAAGGGGAGAGCTAGCCTTGCCCTCTCCAACCTCCAGAAACAGCTCTAGGAGCACCATTGTATTCACTTTGCCATAGTGACCATGCGGAGACCCCGCAGAGCAGCAGTAGGGGTGTTATCTCCTCGGAGAGCCCTGAAGCTGGGTAAGATCCGCCGGTGTGCATGTCTTCGCCTCATCCCGCTTCCGGGCACCGGCGACGTTCTAGTCGCTCCCACCATGATAACCATCCTTTGGCATATGTCGTACCCAACCCCCGACAGAAGTTTTACATGCTTTCATTGGATGATTTCTGGTTGTCTATTTTGATGATATACTGATTTATAATAGATCTTTGGAGGAACATTTACGTGTTGTTTTTATTGCTCTATGTGATGCACGTTTGTTCGGTAACCTTGGGAAGTGCACCTTTTGCACTGAACGAGTATATTTTCTTGGCTATGTTGTTACTCCACAGGGAATTGAAGTTGATGAAGCCAAGATTGAAGCTATTGAGAGTTGGCTGCAGCCCAAAATGGTCACACAAGTGAGGAGTTTTCTTGGACTCGCTAGTTTCTATAGGCGTGTGAGAGATTTTAGCACCATTGTTGCACCTCTCAATGAGCTTACAAAGAAGGATGTGCCTTTTGTTTGGGGTACCGCATAGGAAGAAGCCTTCACGGTATTGAAAGATAGTTGACACATGCTCCTTTACTCCAACTTCCTGATTTTAATAAGACTTTTGAGCTTGAATGTGATGCTAGTGGAATTGGACTAGGAGGTGTGTTATTACAAGATGGCAAACCTGTTGCGTACTTTTTTGAAAAAATGTGTGGGCCTAGTTTGAATTATTCTACTTATGATAAAGAATTATATGCTCTTGTTCGAACTTTAGAAACATGGCAACATTATTTATGGCCCAAAGAATTTGTTATACATTCTTATCATGAATCTTTGAAACATATTAAAAGTCAAGCTAAACTGAATCGTAGACATGCTAAACGGGTTGAATTCATTCAGACATTCCTTTATGTTATTAAACACAAAAGGGTAAAGAAAATGCTATTGCTGATGCATTGTCTCATCGCTATACTATGATTTCACAACTTGACTTCAAAATATTTGGTTTGGAGACCATCAAAGATCAATATGTGCATGATGCTGATTTTAAAGATATATTGCAGAATTGTAAAGAAGGAAGAACATGGAACAAGTTCATCGTTAATGATGGATTTGTGTTTCGTGCTAATAAGCTATGCATTTCACCTAGCTCCGTTCGTCTTTTGTTGTTGCAGGAGTCGCATGGAGGAGGATTAATGGGACACTTTGGCCTAAAGAAGACGAACGATGTACTTGCTACACATTTCTTTTGGCCAAAGATGAGTCGAGATGTTGAGCGTTTTGTTGTTCGCTGCACTACATGTCAAAAAGCTAAGCCACGACTCAATCCTCATGGTTTATATATGCATTTGCCTGTACCTAGTGTTCCTTGGGAGGATATATCTATGTAATTTGTTTTAGGTTTACCTCGAACAAATAAGGGGAAGGATATCATATTTGTTGTCGTGGATAGATTCTCCAAAATGGCACACTTTATACCATGTCATAAAAGCGATGATGCTGCTAATGTTGCTGATTTGTTCTTTCGTGAAATTATTCGCTTGCATGGTGTGCCAAATACAATAGTTTCAGATCGTGATACTAAATTTCTTAGCCACTTTTGGATATGTTTATGGGATAGGTTGGGGACTATACTGCTTTTTAGTACTACTTGTCACCACCAAACTGATGGACAAACTGAAGTAGTCAATAGAACATTGTCTACTATGCTTAGGGTTGTTTGAAGAATAATAAGAAAATGTGGGAATAATGTTTGCCTCATATTGAATTTGCTTATAATCGTTCATTGCATTCTACTACTAAGATGTGCCCTTTTGAAACTGTGTATGGTTTCCTACCTCGTGCACCTATTGATTTGTTGCCTCTTCCATCTTCGGAGAAGGTTAATTTTGATGCTAAACAACATGCTGAATTGATTTTAAAAATGCATGAATTAACAAAGGAAAACATTGAGCATATGAATTCTAAAAATAGCTTGCTGGAGATAAGGGTAGAAAACATGTTGTGTTTGCACCTGGAGATCTTATTTGGTTACATGTGCGTAAGGATAGATTTCCTGATTTGCACAAATCAAAGCTAATGCCACGTGTTGATGGTCCTTTTAAGGTGTTAGAGAAAATAAATGATAATGCATATAAACTTGAGCTGCCTGTAGATTTTGGGGATAGTCCCACTTTTAACATTGCAGATTTGAAGCCTTATTTGGGTGAGGAACATGACCTTCCGTTGAGGACGACTTCATTGCAAGAAGGTGAGGATGATGAGAACATCAATACCATTGTTACACCCACGACCCCTACTGCTATACATACTAGACCAATTACTAGAGCTCGTGCACGCCAGTTAAATTATCAGGTACTTTCGTTTCTTGGTAATGATTCTAATGTTCATGAGAATATGATGTTGCCTAAATTGGATACATTTGTCTTGCTTACAAATGAAGGGCCTAACTTGGACAAGAAGGATGAACATTGGAGCAAGATCAAGCATGGAGATGATGGCATGCGCAATGGGAACAAGAACGGAGTCACAACTGATGATTTTAGGACTTTGAAGCCACGATGATGAGTGGATGAAGCCTTGGACGAAATATACAAGATGCCAATTCATAAATTTCTCCAGAGGCTATTATAGGTGTTGCGTCACCTTATTTTTGGGCTAGACCCATGTAATTTCGAAATACTTGAGTATAGGTTGTTTTTAGAGTTCGTATGTGTGGGGAAATAAGAGATAAGGTTGGTTTCGGACTACTCCTTCAAGGGCCATGAAATCCCCCCCTCTTCCTCCATATATACAGCTCTTAGGGCGCCGTTTAGATTTTGGGTTTTGTTTAGTCGTCATACCTGCAACTTTGCGTACTTCGTTTGTGTTCAACGACCAGACAAAGGCGTCACAGAACCCTACCTTCATTAATAAAGCTTTCCTCCAATATTCGCAATATCCAGATTGCAATCTCAGTTTCTTGCTTGTTCTTCATTTACTCACAGGAAAACAGACCCTCGTGGTCAGGTTGATCGTGCTCCGACGTGGTCAATATCCCCTCGGAAGTTGGTTTAGCGATTGCTAAGGCACGACGTCTCGTATGTTCATAGTCGGATCGTCAAGGTCGACTCCCACAGAAAATGATATCCACCATCTCATCGAAACATCGGGACACCTTCGCCTCTATCAAACGGTCGGAAATTTGAGCTCTCAAATTCCTCAGAGCTATCATGTTCCTCACTTGTAGGCAATCCGCACTGGCGAATTCCTAACTCCTCAGTCGGAACAAATTCCTCAGAGAACAGAAGATCTTCATATCTGTCGCTGAAGAAATTGACTAAAATGTATGAGATTTCCAATGGCTTCACGCGAAAGGACTACGTAGGTGTAGGCTTTGAGATGAGCATCACATGGAAATGTTTCCTTAGTTTTACCTCGACCCCCTTTAACAGTATGATGTTTCCTATGACTCAAGAAAGAGAAAATGAAACTACGAAAACAAAAGTCTTCATGCTTCATAGTCCTCGCATCAGTATGAAAGTCTTCAAGGTCACACCAATTTCCTCATTTTCAAAGTCTTCAACTGAAGACATTCATTTTTAGGGGTCGACTTTCATCGTAAATATCAAAATCCTCATAGACTTATAGAACTTGTGTACACTCACAAACACATTAGTCCCTTAACCTATAAGTCTTCAATACACCAAAATCACTAAGGGGCACTAGATGCACTTACAATATGAATCCCTCCAGCGGTGTATCGGGATGTGCAATGATCTAGCATGACATGTATGTAAAATTATGAACGGTGGCCAAGCCACAAATACTATGCCAACTACATGATCATGCAAAGCAATATGACAATGATGGTATGTGTCATAATAAAACAGAACGGTGGAAGTTGCATGGCAATATATGTCAGAATGGCTATGGAAATGCCATAATAGGTAGGTATGGTGGATGTTTTGAGGAAAGGCATAAGGAGGTTTAATACATCGACGAAAGTTGCACGATACTAGAGTGGCTAGCAAAGGTGGAAGGGTGAGAGTGCGTATAATCCATGGACTCAACATTAGTCATAAAGAACTCACATACTTATTACAAATGTTTATTAGCCCTCGAAGCAAAGTACTACTACGCATGCTCCTAGGGGGATAGATTGGTAGGAAAAGACCATCGCTCGTCCTCGATCGCCACTCATAAGGAAGACAATCAAACATAAATCGTTCTCCAATTTCATCGCATAACGAGAGACCATATATGCATGCTTCGGGAATCACAAACCTTAACGCAAGTATTCTTACTAACCCACAATTACTAACTAGCATGACTCTAATATCACCATCTTTATATCTCAAAACAAATGCAAGGAATCAAACTTCTCATATATTCAATGATCTTCATGAAAGTTTTTTATTATATCCCTCCTGAATACCCCTCATATTAGGACCAAATTCATAACTTAAGCAAATTGCCATACTATTCATAAGACTCTCGAAATAATATAAGTGAAGCATGAAAGTTCATCAATTTCTTCAAAATATAACCATTTCCGTGCTCTAAAAGATATAAATGAAGCACTAGAGCACTGCCTAGCTCAAAAGATATAAGTGAAACACATAGGGTATTCTAATAAATTCAGGATTAATGGGTGTCCCTCTTCAAAGGTGTGTACATCAAGGATGATTATGAGAAACTAAAAAAATAAAGCAAAGAATCATATAATACAAAATGCTCCAGGCAAAACACATATCATGTAGTGAATAAAAATATAGCCTTATAAGTAATTTACCGATGGATTGTAGACAAAAGAGGGGATGCCATCCGGGGTATCCCCAAGCTTAGATGCTTGGTTGTCCTTGAATATTACCTTGGGGTGCCTTGGGCATCCCCAAGCTTAGGCTCTCGCCACTCCTTATTCCTTAGTCCATCGAAACTTCACCCAAAACTTGAAAACTTCACAATACAAAACTCAACAGAAAGCTCGTGAGATCCGTTAGTATGATAAAACTAATCACCACCTTTAGGTACTGTTGTAAACTCATTCCAATTTTATATGGGCATTATATCTACTGTATTCTAACTTCACCATGGTTCATACCCCCCTGAAAGGATCGATATAGTTGACTAGAGGGGGGTGTGAATAGGCAACTAACAATTTTTAGCTTTTCTTTACCAAATTAAACTTTGCATCAAAGTAGGTTGTCTAGATATGCAACTAGGTGAGCAACCTATATGATGCAACAACAATAATCACACAAGCAAGCAAAGGATATAACACACAATAACTTGCACAAGTAAAGGTAAGAGATAACCAAGAGTGGAACCGATTGAGACGAGGATGTGTTACTGAAGTTCCTTCCCTTTGAGGGGAAATACATCTCCGTTGGAGCGGTGTGGAGGCACAATGTGTTGGAAATATGCCCTAGAGGCAATAATAAAAGCATTATTATTATATTTCTTTGTTCATGATAATTGTCTTTATTCATGCTATAATTGTATTATCCGGAAATCGTAATACATGTGTGAATAACAGACACCAACATGTCCCTAGTAAGCCTCTAGTTGACTAGCTCGTTGATCAATAGATAGTCATGGTTTCCTGGCTATGGACATTGGATGTCATTGATAACGGGATCACATCATTAGGATAATGATGTGATGGACAAGACCCAATCCTATGTTGGGGAACGTTGCAGAAAATTAAAATTTTTCCTACGGTTTCACCAAGATCCATCTATGAGTTCATCTAAGCAACGAGTCTAGGGAGAGAGTTTGCATCTACATACCACTTGTAGATCGCGTGCGGAAGCTTGCAAGGTGATGATGTAGTCGTACTCGACGTGATCCAAATCACCGATGACCTGCGCCGAACGGACGGCACCTCCGCGTTCAACACACGTACGGAACAGCCACGTCTCCTCTTCTTGATCCAGCAAGGGAGGGAGGAGAGGTTGAGGGAGATGGCACCAGCAGCAGCACGACGGCGTGGTGTTGATGGAGCTGCAGTACTCCGGCAGAGCTTCGCTAAGCACTATGGAGGTGGATGAGGTGTTGAGGAGGGAGAAGGAGGCAACCAAAGGCCGAGACGTTCAGGTATGAAGTCCCTCCTCTCCCCCACTATATATAGGGGTGCCAAGGGGGGGCGGCCGGCCCTAGGAGATCCAATCTCCTAGGGGGTGCGGCGGCCAAGGGGGGTTTTCCCTCCCCCCAAGGCACCTAGGAGGTGCCTTACCCTCCTAGGACTCTTGCCCCCCTTGAACCCTAGGCGCATGGGCCTATGTGGGGCTGGTGCCCTTGGCCCATTAGGCCAAGGCGCACCCCCCACAGCCCATGTGGCCCCCCGGGACAGGTGGACCCACCCGGTGGACCCCCGGGACCCTTCCGGTGGTCCCGGTACAATACCGATAACCCCGAAACTTGTCCCGATGCCCCGAAACAGGACTTCCCATATATAAATCTTTACCTCCGGACCATTCCGGAACTCCTCGTGACGTCCGGGATCTCATCCGGGACTCCGAACAACATTCGGGTTACTGCATATACATATCCCTATAACCCTAGCGTAACTGAACCTTAAGTGTGTAGACCCTACGGGTTCGGGAGACATGCAGACATGACCGAGACTATCTCAGTCAATAACCATCAGCGGGATCTGGATACCTATGATGGCTCCCACATGCTCCTCGATGTTGTCATCGGATGAACCACTATGTCGAGGATTCGATCAAACCCTGTATGCAATTCCCTTTGTCAATCGGTACGTTACTTGCCTGAGACTCGATCGTCGGTATCCCAATACCTTGTTCAGTCTCGTTACCGGCAAGTCACTTTACTCGTACCGTAATGCATGATCCCGTGTCCAACACCTTGGTCACATTGAGCTCAATATGATGATGCATTACCGAGTGGGCCCAGAGATACCTCTCCGTCATACGGAGTGACAAATCCCAGTCTCGATCCGTGTCAACCCAACAGCTACTTTCGGAGATACCTGTAATGTACCTTTATAGTCACCCAGTTACGTTGTGACGTTTGGTACACCCAAGGCATTCTTACGGTATCCGGGAGTTACACGATCTCATGGTCGAAGGAAGAGATACTTGACACTCGCAAAGCTCTAGCAAAACGAACTACACGATCTTTTATGCTATGCTTAGGATTGGGTCTTGTCCATCACATCATTCTCCTAATGATGTGATCCCGTTATCAATGACATCCAATGTCCATAGTCAGGAAACCATGACTATATGTTGATCACAACGAGCTGGTCAACTAGAGGCTTACCAGGGACATTGTGTGGTCTAAGTATTCACACGTGTATTACGATTTCCGGATAATACAGTTATAGCATGAATAAAAGACAATTATCATGAACAATGAAATATAATAATACTTTTATTATTGCCTCTAGGGCATATTTCCAACAGTCTCCCACTTGCACTAGAGTCACCAATCTAGTTACATTGTGATGAATCGAACACCCATAGAGTTCTGGTGTTGATCATGTTTTGTACGCGAGAGAGGTTTAGTCAGCGGATCTGCGACATTCAGATCCGTGTGCACTTTGCAAATCTCTATGTCTCCATCTTGAACATTTTCACGGATGGAGTTGAAACGACGCTTGATGTGCCTGGTCTTCTTGTGAAACCTGGGCTCCTTTGCGAGGGCAATAGCTCCAGTGTTGTCACAGAAGAGTTTGATCGGCCCCGACGCATTGGGTATGACTCCTAGGTCGGTGATGAACTCCTTCACCCAAATCGCTTCATGTGCTGCCTCCGAGGCTGCCATGTACTCTGCTTCACACGTAGATCCCGCCACGACGCTCTGCTTGCAGCTGCACCAGCTTACTGCTCCACCATTCAACATATACACGTATCCGGTTTGTGACTTAGAGTCATCCAGATCTGAGTCAAAGCTAGCGTCGACGTAACCCTTTACGACGAGCTCTTCGTCTCCTCCATAAACGAGAAACATGTCCTTTGTCCTTTTCAGGTACTTCAGGATATTCTTGACCGCTGTCCAGTGTTCCTTGCCGGGATTACTTTGGTATCTTGCTACCAAACTTACGGCAAGGTTTACATCGGGCCTGGTACACAGCATGGCATACATAATAGATCCTATGGCTCAGCTGGGAGTTAATCGCCCGGATGCTGCGGTCATTGACAGAATCCTCCAGTCGCTTCCACCAAGCTACAAGAGCTTTGTGATGAACTTCAATATGCAGGGGATGGAAAAGACCATTCCTGAAGTATTTGCTATGCTGAAATCAGCAGAGGTAGAAGTCAAGAAGGAACATCAAGTGTTGATGGTCAATAAAACCACTAAGTTCAAGAAGGGCAGGGGTAAAAAGAACTTCAAGAAGGACGGCAAGGTAGTTGCTCGCCCAGCAAGCAAGCTGCCGGGAAGAAGCCAAAGAATGGACCCAAGCCCGAGGCTGAGTGCTTTTATTGCAAGGAAAGTGGTCACTAGAAGCGGAACTGCCCCAAATACTTAGCGGACAAGAAGGCCGGCAAAACCAAAGGTATATTTGATATACATGTAATTGATGTGTACCTTACCAGTAATCGTAGTGACTCCTGGGTATTTGATACCGGTGCCGTTGCTCATATTTGTAACACACAACAGGAGCTGCGGAATAAACGGAGACTGGCGAAGGACGAGGTGACGATGCGCGTCGGGAATGGTTCCAAGGTCGATGTGATCGCCGTCGGCACGCTACCTCTACATTTACCTACGGGATTAGTTTTGAACCTCAATAATTGTTATTTTGTGCCAAGTTTGAGCATGAACATTGTATCAGGATCTTGTTTAATTCGAGATGGCTACTCATTTAAATCCGAGAATAATGGTTGTTCTATTTATATGAGAGATATGTTTTATGGTCATGCTCCGATGGTGAATGGTTTATTCTTTATGAATCTCGAGCGTAATGCTACACATATTCATAGTGTAAGTACCAAAAGATGTAAGATTGATAGTGATAGTCCCACATACTTGTGGCACTGCCGCCTTGGTCACATAGGTGTCAAACGCATGAAGAAGCTCCATGCTGATGGACTTTTAGAGTCTCTTGATTACGAATCATTTGACACGTGCGAACCATGCCTCATGGGTAAAATGACCAAAACTCCATTCTCAGGAACAATGGAGCGAGCAACCAACTTATTGGAAATCATACATACTGATGTGTGCGGTCCAATGAGTGTTGAGGCTCGCGGTGGCTATCGTTATGTTCTCACCCTCACTGATGACTTGAGTAGATATGGGTATGTCTACTTAATGAAACACAAGTCTGAGACCTTTGAAAAGTTCAAAGAATTTCAGAGTGAAGTTGAGAATCAACGTGACAGGAAAATCAAGTTTCTACGATCAGATCGTGGAGGAGAATACTTGAGTCACGAGTTTGGTACACAACTAAGAAAATGTGGAATAGTTTCACAACTCACGCCGCCTGGAACACCTCAGCGTAATGGTGTGTCCGAACGTCGTAATCGCAGTCTATTAGATATGGTACGATCTATGATGTCTCTTGCCGATTTACCACTATCTTTTTGGGGTTATGCTTTAGAGACTGCCGCATTCACTTTAAATAGGGCACCGTCGAAATCCGTTGAGACGACACCGTATGAATTATGGTTTGGGAAGAAACCTAAACTGTCGTTTCTAAAAGTTTGGGGATGCGATGCTTATGTCAGGAAACTTCAACCTGAAAAGCTCGAACCCAAATCGAAAAAATGCGTCTTCATAGGATACCCTAAAGAAACTGTTGGGTATATCTTCTACCTCAGATCCGAAGGCAAGATCTTTGTTGCCAAGAATGGGTCCTTTCTGGAGAAAGCGTTTCTCTTGAAAGAAGTAAGTGGGAGGAAAGTAGAGCTTGATGAAGTATTACCTCCTGAACCGGAAAATGGCGCAACTCAAGAAAATGTTCCTGAGGTGCCTGCACCGGCTAGAGAGGAAGTTAATGATAATGATCAAGATACTTCTGATCAAGCTCCTACTGAAATTCGAAGGTCCACAAGGACACGTTCCACACCAGAGTGGTACGGCAACCCTGTCTTGGAAATCATGTTGTTAGACAACAGTGAACCTTCGAACTATGAAGAAGCGATGGCGGGCCCGGATTCCGACAAATGGCTAGAAGCCATGAAATCCGAGATAGGATCCATGTATGAAAACGAAGTATGGACTTTGACTGACTTGCCCGTAGAACGGCGAGCCATAGAAAATAAATGGATCTTTAAGAAGAAGACAGACGCGGATGGTAATGTGACCATCTATAAAGCTCGGCTTGTCGCTAAGGGTTATCGACAAGTTCAAGGGGTTGACTACGATGAGACTTTCTCACTGGTAGCGAAGCTGGAGTCCGTCCGAATCATGTTAGCAATTGCCGCATTTTATGATTATGAAATTTGGCAAATGGACGTCAAAACGGCATTCCTTAATGGTTTCCTTAAGGAAGAATTGTATATGATGCAGCCAGAAGGTTTTGTCGATCCTAAAAATGCTGACAAGGTGTGCAGGCTCCAACGCTCGATTTATGGGCTGGTGCAAGCATCTCGGAGTTGGAACATTCGTTTTGATGAGATGATCAAAGCGTTTGGGTTTACACAGACTTATGGAGAAGCATGTGTTTACAAGAAAGTGAGTGGGAGCTCTATAGCATTTCTCATACTATATGTAGATGACATACTTTTGATGGGAAATGATATAGAACTTTTGGACAGCATTAAGGCCTACTTGAATAAGAGTTTTTCAATGAAGGACCTTGGAGAAGCTGCTTATATATTAGGCATCAAGATCTATAGGGATAGATCGAGACGCCTCATAGGTCTTTCACAAAGCACATATCTTGATAAGATTTTGAAGAAGTTCAAAATGGATCAGTCCAAGAAAGGGTTCTTGCCTATTTTGCAAGGTGTGAAATTGAGCTCAGCTCAATGTCCGACCACGGCAGAAGATATAGAAGAGATGAGTGTCATCCCCTATGCCTCAGCCATAGGTTCTATTATGTATGCCATGCTGTGTACCAGACCTGATGTAAACCTTGCCATAAGTTTGGTAGGAAGGTACCAAAGTAATCCCGGCAAGGAACACTGGACAACGGTCAAGAATATCCTGAAGTACCTGAAAAGGACTAAGGAAATGTTTCTCGTTTATGGAGGTGACGAAGAGCTCGTCGTAAAGGGTTACGTCGACGCTAGCTTCAACACAGATCTGGATGACTCTAAGTCACAAACCGGATACGTGTATATTTTGAATGGTGGGGCAGTAAGCTGGTGCAGTTGCAAGCAGAGCGTCGTGGCGGGATCTACATGTGAAGCGGAGTATATGGCAGCCTCGGAGGCAGCACATGAAGCAATTTGGATGAAGGAGTTCATCACCGACCTAGGAGTCATACCCAATGCGTCGGGGCCGATCAAGCTCTTCTGTGACAACACTGGAGCTATTGCACTTGCCAAGGAGCCCAGGTTTCACAAGAAGACAAGGCACATCAAGCGTCGCTTCAACTCCATTCGTGTAAATGTTCAAGATGGAGACATAGAGATTTGTAAAGTACATACGGACCTGAATGTAGCGGATCCGTTGACTAAACCTCTCCCTAGAGCAAAACATGATCAACACCAGAATTCCATGGGTGTTCGATTCATCACAATGTAACTAGATTATTGACTCTAGTGCAAGTGGGAGACTGTTGGAAATATGCCCTAGAGGCAATAATAAAAGCATTACTATTATATTTATTTGTTCATGATAATTGTGTTTATTCATGCTATAATTGTATTATCCTGAAATCGTAATACATGTGTGAATAACAGACACCAACATGTCCCTAGTAAGCCTCTAGTTGACTAGCTCGTTGATCAATAGATAGTCATGGTTTCCTGGCTATGGACATTGGATGTCATTGATAACGGGATCACATCATTGGGATAATGATGTGATGGACAAGACCCAATCCTAAGCATAGCGTGAGATCGTGTAGTTCGTTTGCTAGAGCTTTTCTAATGTCAAGTATCTTTTCCTTTGACCATGAGATCGTGTAACTCCCGGATACCGTAGGAGTGCTTTGGGTGTATCAAACGTCACAACGTAACTGGGTGACTATAAAGGTGCATTACAGGTATCTCCGAAAGTGTCTGTTGGGTTGACACGGATCGAGACTGGGATTTTTCACTCCGTATGACGGAGAGATATCACTGGGCCCACTCGGTAATGCATCCTCATAATGAGCTCAAAGTGACCAAGTGTCTGGTCACGGGATCATGCATTACTGTACAAGTAAAGTGACTTGCCGGTAACGAGATTGAACGAGGTATTGGGATACCGACGATCGGATCTCGGGCAAGTAACATATCGATTGACAAAGGGAATTGCATACGGGGTTGATTAAATCCTCGACATCATGGTTCATCCGATGAGATCATCGTGGAGCATGTGGGAGCCAACATGGGTATCCAGATCCCGCTGTTGGTTATTGACCGGAGAGTGATCTCGGTCATGTCTACATGTCTCCCGAACCCGTAGGGTCTACACACTTAAGGTTCAGTGACGCTAGGGTTGTAGGGATATGTATATGCAGTAACCCGAATGTTGTTCGGAGTCCCGGATGAGATCCCAGACATCACGAGGAGTTCCGGAATGGTCCGGAGGTAAAGATTTATATATGGGAAGTCCTGTTTCGGGCATCGGGACAAGTTTCGGGGTTATCGGTATAGTACCGGGACCACCGGAAGGGTCCCGGGGGTCCACCGGGTGGGTCCACCTGTCCCGGGGGGCCGCACGGGGTGTAGGGGGTGCGCCTTGGCCTAGATGGGCCAAGGGCACCAGCCCCACATAGGCCCATGCGCCTAGGGTTTGAGGGGAAGAGTCCTAGGAGGGGAAGGCACCTCCTAGGTGCCTTGGGGGGGGAGGGAAACCCCCCTTGGCCGCCGCCCCCCTAGGAGATTGGATCTCCTAGGGCTGGCCACCCCCCTTGGCCCTCCTATATATAGTGGGGAAAGGAGGGACTTCACACCTTGGCCTTTGGTTGCCTCCTTCTCCCTCTCCAACACCTCCTCCTCCTCCATAGTGCTTGGCGTAGCCCTGCCGGAGTACTGCAGCTCCATCAACACCACGCCGTCGTGCTGCTGCTGGTGCCATCTCCCTCAACCTTTCCTCCCCCCTTGCTGGATCAAGAAGGAGGAGACGTGGCTGTTCCGTACATGTGTTGAACGCGGAGGTGCCGTCCGTTCGGTGCTAGGATCTCCGGTGATTTGGATCACGTCGTGTTCGACTACATCATCCCCGTTCTTTGAATGCTTCCGCTCGTGATCTACAAGGTATGTAGATGCATCTAATCACTCGTTGCTAGATGAACTCATAGATGGATCTTGGTGGAACCGTAGGAAAATTTTTGTTTTCTGCAACGTTCCCCGACACAATGCTCCCCAAGAAGCCACTAGGGACACCGTATTCTCCTCATGCCCTTGCACAATGCGAGATGTCGTGGTTCCACTATTTGTGCCCTTGGAGGCGGCGACCGAACCTTTACAAACAAGGTTGGGGCAATCTCCATAACTTAATTGGAGGCTCTCCCAACGACACCACAAAGCTTCACCACAATGGACTATGGCTCCGCGGTGATCTCAACCATCTAGGGTGCTCAAAAACCCAAGAGTAACAAGATCTGCAAGGGATTAGTGGGGGGAATCAAATTTCTCTTGGTGGAAGTGTACATCGAGGCCTTCTCATCCAATCCCTAGAGAATCAACAAGTTTGATTGGCTAGGGAGAGAGATCGGGCGAAAATGGAGCTTAGAGCATCAATGGAGGTTGGGGATCGGAGAGGTGGTCAACTCGGAGAAGAAGACACCTCTTTTATAGTGGAAAAACAATTCCAACTGTTATCCACCAACTCAGCCTGCGACACGCGGTACTACCGCACCATACAAGCGGTACTACCGCACGGGCCTGCGGTACTACCACGGGGGACCGTTGTCACGCCCAATATGCGATACTATCCTAAAGAGACTCAAAGGTCCTACCAAGGATAGAACCGCATATTGAAACGCTTTTGCAAGGTGGATACCATTACATCAACATTACATAATAGATGGGGATACATACAAAAGGCATACGATGCCACAAGAATACATCAATACATCATACATAAGCTCAACATCCGACTATGGATGAAACACAAACAGAAACTCAAACGACATCCACCCTGCTAGCCCAGGCTGCCGACCTGGAACCTATCCCCTGATCGAAGAAGAAACAAAAGAAGAACTCCAAGACAAACAAGCATCGCTCTCGCGTCATGATCATCGCATAACCTATACCTGCAACTGTTGTTGTAGTAATCTGTGAGCCGCGAGGACTCAGCAATCCCATTACCATGGGTATCAAGACTAGCAAAGCTTAAAGGGTAAGGAAGGGGTGAAGTGGTGAGGTTGCAGCAGCGACTAAGCATGATATGGTGGCTAACATACGCAAATAAGGGCGAGAAGAGAGCAAACGGAACGGTCGTGAAGCTAGCAATGATCAAGAAGTGATCCTAAACTCCTACTTACGTCAAACATAACCCAAAACCGTGTTCACTTTCCAGACTCCGCCAAAAAGAGACCATCATGGCTACACACGCGGTTGATGCGTTTTAATTCAGATCTGGTGTCAAGTTATCTACAACCGGACATTAACAAATTCCCATTTGCCACATAACCGCGGGCATGGCTCTCGAAAGTTTATACCCTGCAGGGGTGTCCCAACTTAGCCCATCACAAGCTCTCACGATCAACGAAGGATATTCCTTCTCCCAGGAAGACCCGATCAGTCTCGGAATCCCAGTTTACAAGACATTTCGACAATGGTAAAACAAAACCAGCAAAGCCGCCCGATGCGCCGACAATCCCGATAGGAGCTGCACATATCTCGTTCTCAGGGCAACACCGGATGAGACATCCTATGAGTAAAACCAGACCTCGAGTTTCCCCGAGGGGCCCCGCAGTCTACTCGGTTCGGACCAACACTTAGACAAGCATTGGCCCGGGGGGGCTAAAATAAAGATGACCCTCGGGTTGGCCGACCCAAGGGAAGGGTATAGGTGGTGGTGAGGCAAATGGTAAAACCAAGGTTGGGCCTTGCTGGAGGAGTTTTATTCAAAGCGAACTGTCAAGGGGGTCCCATAAATCACCCAACCGTGTAAGGAACGCAAAATCCGGGAACATAACACCGGTATGACGGAAACTAGGGCGGCAAGAGTGGAAGAAAACACCAGGCATAAGGCCGAGTCTTCCACCCTTTACCAAGTATGTAGATGCATTAATAATATAAGAGATATTGTGATATCCCAACATAATCCTGTCCACCATGGAGCAATCTTCAACTTCACCTACAGCTAAGAACACTATAAGAGGGGCTGAGCAAAGCGGTAACATAGCCAAGCAATGGTTCGCTAGGAAGGGTGAAAAAGGTTAGAGGCTGACATGGCAATTGGTGAGGCTTGAGCAACAAGAGATAGGTAGCGCGGCAAAGCGATAGAACGAAGCAACTAGCATAGCAATGATAGTAGTGAGATCCAGGGTA
Source organism: Triticum dicoccoides (assembly GCF_002162155.2). Lineage (NCBI taxonomy): Eukaryota > Viridiplantae > Streptophyta > Magnoliopsida > Poales > Poaceae > Triticum > Triticum dicoccoides. The sequence continues at coordinate 504,923,868 of NC_041383.1, forward strand.
GCAGTCATCTTGACTGAAATCCCGCAAGGAAGAAGAACGAGTCCATGAAGAAGATGAACGGATGAACCCGAACCAAGCGTAGACGAATGAATCCTCACGATCGCAACGAAACAGGAACTATCGAGAAGAAGCACACAACATAGTAAACACACCACACATAAACATGGCATGATGCACAATCAAGTATGATGCATGTCCGGTTTGAAGAGGCATGGCATGGCAAAGTGCAACAAACAATACTACAAGTTAAGTGGAGCTCAATATGCAACGAGTTGCATATTGACAACACCACATTGACATATTTAGTTTAATCTCGTATAAGCTACTCAACAATATTAAATGTTGTTAAACATGGCAATGGGTGAGGCATAATGAAACTACCTATCTAGGCAAGTTTAAATGAGGCCGGAAGTGACAAACAACAATTCTAGAAAATCCTCATGAGCAATACTCGAATTTGGTACTGTTCTGCTCTAAACCATATTTTAGAGTTGTTAAACAGGAAAATAAAGTCCACCATGTTAAACTAGGCATTTTTCTACCCCATTTACATATAAAGTTTATTAAATTCGGAGCTACGGTTAATTAGTTATGAAATAAATCATTTTAACATGGCATTTAAGCAAATTAATGCAAACAACAATTTAAACATATTTAACATGGATGAAAGTGGCAAATTATTAATCTACACAAAATTCTAAGCATTTTACATGTTTGAAACATTTTAATCCGATGCACGGTTAATTAGTTATTATATGCATGATGTGCAAGGACTTTTCTGTAAATCTGTAAATCCTCGGATAATAGCTAAATTCGTCCAGAGAAAAAAACAAGACACGGGCCGAAACTACTGGGCTCTGGGCGTTCACCATGGGCTGAGGCCCAGGTCGGTGATGGCGGCTGGGCAGATCTGGAGCAGGCTGGAACTGGAGGGGAAGCAGGCTGGGCCTTGGAGCTGGCTGATGACGCGGGGCCCACGTGGAAGGTTGAAGCAGTCAACGGGCACGGGCGAACATCGAACTTGGGGCTGCGTGCGCTCCAGGAAGACGAGTGGTGACGGCGCTGGTCTCGAACAACGACGGCGGCAGCATGAACTCCGGCCGACGAGGGCGCAGCTTGGGGAGGCGGAGAAGCGGGACTTGGGGATGAGCGAAGGGGAGGTGGCCCAGGCGAGTGCGGTCGCTCGAAGCTGAGGACGAGCGAGCGTCACGGCTCCAGGAACATGGTGGGGTGGCGAGATCCGGCGGTCTTGGCGACGGGGATGACGCGGAAGCAGCCGGAATGGGCGGGACGGAGCGCGGGGAAGCCGTGGCGTGGGGTCATGGGGACTGGGTCGCCGGAGCGGCGCAGTGACGAGGCCAAGGCCGAATCCTTTCGGTCCCTGCGAGAAGACGCAGAGGAAGAGAGAGATGAGATGATGGAGATGGAAACAGAGGGAAGAAGGAAAGGGAAAGGGCGAGGGAGGCTCATCTGCTGGTGGCGCTGCTTGCGGCCAGCGGCGACGCAAGGGAGCAGGGCGATGGATCAGGCCCGGGCGCAGCGAGGCTGGCGCTTGCAGGCGCTGAGCTGCCGGAGGGAGGCAGGGAGTTGCGGGAGGCTCTGTCGGTCGTCGGATCTTCGATCCGATGGTCGGGATGGAAGGGCGGCCTGGATCAGATCTGGTTGACTGGATTGGAGGGGAGAGGTGGAGGAAGGGGGTTGGCTCGCTGTAGATTTCAGGGAGGAGACCAAGGGTGGCGGCGGCTCGGGAACGAGTGGATGGATGGGACAGGATCCTAGTTTCTAGGGTTAGACTGTTTAAATAGCTAGGTGGACTAGCTTAGGGGCAAAACGGACCCTCCGATCAAAATCGAACGGTCAAGAAAAAAATAGGCAGGGAGTCCAAATAAGAAAATGGAGATGTTTTATAGATGTTTGGGGATGATCTGAATCCAACGGTAACGACAGAACGGGTCATGTTCGGGGCAGGTTTCGGACACGCGCAAGAGGGGGTGGTTGTGCAGATAGGTTAGGCAGTCAGACAAGAGGGACTCGAAAAACCCGGTTAGTCTCGGAATGGTCAAAGGAGGCAAGGGGAACGCGGCAACTATGAACGTATGCAAACTTTAAGAAAACAATGCCGATGCAAAGTGCATGATGCTATGAGATGAAATGCAAGACATGAAAAAAAAATGCAAACCAAAAGACAAAAACCCAACCACGAAGGAAATAACATATCGCATCTCCGGAAAAGGCAAGAGTTGGAGTTACGAAAATGGAAAGTTGTATCCGGGGCGTTACAACCGTGGTACTATTGCGGGCACGACAGGGGCCAGGACTAGACATGTTGTGCTAAGACAGCGAGCGGTAGAACCGCTGGCGCGGTACTACCACAAGGCAGGGATAGTCAAGCCAGAGAAGGCACGGACATAAAAAATTACATCCGTGACTACTTCCGCTGAGTTTAGGTCTATGCAAAAATCCGACACAGTACTACCACAAGCCCGGTGCGGTACTACCGTGTAGGGCGCGGATGTAAAAAATTACATCCGCCCTACTTCTGATCATGCCGCTGTGCCTGGCCATAGCTCACAGTACTACCGCACCGAGGGCGCAATACTATCGTGTTGGGCACGGATTTAAAAAATTACATCTGCCCCTACTACCGCTCGGGCACCAGTGCCTGTCCTGAAGCCTACGGTACTACTGCTCCCACAGAGTGGTACTACAGTGAGCACTCATGGTACTAGCATGCTCGATGCTAGTACTACCGCAAGGGCGTGCAGTAGTACCGCTCAGGGGAGCAGTACTACCGCCTGCCTCAGTACAACAACATTAGGAGTCCTTCATTTTGCCTAGACATGGAAAGACGGAGGATGCTCCAAAGAGCCAAAGGAAAGGTGGTGCAAAAGGAACATATGTGTACGTGAGATTCCACCCAAACCCAACGCAGACCCCCTCTTAATAGTACGGCTTTCCTACGACTCAAATACAACGAAAAGAAACATAGAGAAGCATCGTCTTCAATAGTCTTCGAGGGGCACCAAATCGTCTTGTGTTTAGTCATGATATATCTGAAATGCTCGATGCACACGATTAGTCCGCAAAAGCATTGTCATCAATCACCAAAACTACAAAGGGATAAATATGCCCTTACAATCACCCCTCTTTTGTGGATTGATGACAATACGGGATTTGCACATAGGGATATAAAATGAAGCAACAGCAAACCCACCATCTATAAAATATAGACGGGCTCCCCCTAGATGTGTGCACTCTAGAGATGTGCTTTGGACTGCATGGCACACATACTAGGATCAACACCTCCCCTTATATTTTATAGACAAGGCATCTCTTGCAACAATATAACTAACACTAAGCAAGTAGGCAAGATGATGGATATTACTAAGTAAGGAAGACAATAAGATATGCTAGAGTGCATACGTTTTACACCATATGATAGATAACTTGGTCTTACGAGCACAAACCAAACCAAAGCAAACGAGGTTCAACAGACCAAAAGCAAAGCGACAAAGCGAAACACACGACACAATATGTGCAAATCCTACACTCTCTCCCCCTTTGGCATCGAGACACCAAAAAGGTAGAGAGGACATCTACGACACAGGTGGTAGCTCAGGCTGAAAACGACTCCTCGTCGGTCTCAATAGTGGGAATAGGCTCCTCCTCTGACTCCGTCCACTGATACCCCTGCATGGCTATCCATTTAGCCTCCGGAGTGATGACTTCCTTTGAGCCACTGGTCAAAGTCTTGTCAAAGGTCCTCAATATCTTCTTATCACGCTGGCGAATCTTCTTGGAGGCAACATGGGCCCTGTACTGCCCCTGGGTCTGCATGCAGAACAACTTCTTCATCTTCGTCTTCAGCTTCTTAGCCCAAGAGGTCTCAATAGAGGGAGGAGTGTATCCACCAGAACTGTCCTCATCAGCTTCCTCCTCCTCGATCTCATCCTCATCCACATCCATCATGGCAGCCTCGGCCTCAGCACTGGTGGTGGTGTTAGCCCATTGGCTCTTGATGTGGAGCTTGATGGGCTCATGACGAATCCATCCGGGGGCAATAAACTCATCATCGGGATAGAGCTTCTCCCAAGTCTTGGTGATCAAGAGAAACAGGTAAGGCCCATAGATGGGGGCCTTACGGTTGAACACCGCAAATTGAAGCTCGCACCACATGATATGTGAGACATCAAGTGGTTGCGTCTGAGTGTGACGCGCCTCCTCACAAAGGAGCATCATATCCACAAGATAGGCATGCACCTTGTCCTTGTCACCGATGCGCGTGAAGAGGGAGTTGCAGAAGATCCTATGCATGATGTCAAGGAAGGAGTTTAGCACCCACACCTTCTTCTTACTAGCAAGCGTATTCTCAATAAGGAGGGGTTGGAGGTTGTTCTTGTTGGCTAACTCAGGGTTGGCATGAGGGCAAACTCCAACGGGCGTGTCGAGCCCCTCATGAGGAACCTGAAGCAAATCCATGAAGTCCTTCCACTTAGCAGTCAACTGTTGACCATTGGTCATCCATGTCATGGTCCTTGGCTCATCAGAATGGAAGTGGGCCGAAGCAAAGAACTGAGCCACAATCTCTGGGTCAAAGTCTAGGTGAAAGGTTAGCAAGTGCTCAATGCCAAATTGCTCCACCGGGTCCAAAGCCTCACCAAAATAGTCATGGTGCTTATCCTACCTCATGTGAATCATGTCGATCCAATGGACGTCCACGTAGATGTTCTGCTTGGCCTTGATCACATCCAGATAGATAAGGTTCTGCTGCTTGGTCTAGAACAGATCATTCCCTCTGAAGTTGGCATGGGGATTCACACAGGGGTTGATATTCCTTCGAACAATGAACTCAGCCAGTGGTATCTCATCCATGCCCATAGTGGGCTCCTTGAGCTTGGTGGCAGTGTGCTTGGTTCTGCGTTGGGAGGCATTGGAGCCCTCTGGAGCTTCATCTTGGTTGTGGAGGTGCTTCGAGCCCGTGTCATCGCTGGGATTCGAGCGACGAACATTGGAACCGGAGCCACCACCTAGACACACAACACAAGAACACACATGAAAAACAAGAAGGATCAATGCAAATACCAGGGCTAAAGCCAAAAGAAACAAGCAAGAACAAGATTTGGAACGATAAAACAACATAATTTGCACATCTACGGTAGTACCGGACCGGTGCACGGATGTAAAAAATTACATCCGCTCCAGCCACGGTAGTACCGTGCCGGGGAGGCACGGTAGTACCGCGCCTGGAGCAGAAGTAATTTTTTACTTCCGCGCCCCAAGCTGTAGTACCGCTCCAAGGGAGCGGTAGTACCGCGCGAGGCAGATCGCGTGCGAGGATGCGGAGTACCTCTCTGGGAGGAGCGGTAGTACCGCATGGATCTGGATCAGGAACAACCGCACAACTAGATCGGTACTACCGTTGATCAAACTAAACTGCTGTGTCATACCAAATAGCATGCTTGCTGCACTACCACTCGCCTACAATTCCCTCTTGCACAGATCTAGCCAAAAATCACATGAACTACACATGCATCCCCCAAGACCTAGAAGCACAAGAACGGAACAAAAAGAGGAGTACTTGGGGAAATACCAGGGTCCATGGCAAGAGGACGAGGTGGGGAACGATCGCATTGGACGGAATGCGAGGAGAGCGGCCGGAGATGGAGATCTGGCGAGGTCCTCGGCGCCATTCTTGGGCAGGAGAGAGAAAGAGGGGTGGGGAAAAGAGATGAATGGGTATGGGGGAGTTTGAACTCCCCCTGCCCTGCTCTTAACCCCCACCAGCTTGCGACGGCGCGGTAGTACGGCGGGTCATCGTGGTAGTACCACCGGGCGGAAGTACCGCTCGCTTGGCGGTAGTACCGCTCTTCCAGCGGCAGTAAAAAATTATTGCCACGATGCAAGCGGTAGTACCCTGCGCCTAGGATGCAACTGTGCACGCAAAGAGCAAACCACTCCTGCGGTAGTACCGTGGCTTGCCATGGTAGTACCGTACCCCCAAGAGAGTGCAAGTTTCGCAAAAGAGAGGGAAACGGCCTTTGCAAAGCAACCTTCAAGACACCGAACACATCAAAAGGCAAGAACAAAAGACAACACAAACACGACACAAAGAGAAGGCAAAAGACAACGAAGACCAAAACACAAAACACAACTCTTAGGAAGAGAGGGCGATGGTCGTAGCCACCTATGTATGAGTCAATTGGTATGGCACCGCGAAGAATTATCCTTGGGCCCATGACCAAGACTCGTCTTTGAAGCACAAGTACCATAAAAAATGGCTAATGTGAAAGAGTTGATCAATTTATGCATAATGGGGGGAGGGGAAGTTCATTGAGAGAACAACACTCCCCCTATGTCCATGCCTACACCTAAACAAGATATCACGTTGAGTATGGTAGGGTGTGCAAGGGTTCAAGCTACATTGCTCGAATCAATGATATTTAGCTCATGCCTTAACTCGTGAAATCTTGCTTCATCTAAGGGCTTCGTGAAAATATCTGCAAGGTTATCATGAGTGTTTACATACTTGAGTTTGATCTCCCCTCGCCTAATGTGATCCCGGATGAAGTGATACCGAATCTCAATATGCTTTGTCTTGAAGTGTTGCACCGGATGGCACTTTCATTGTCACACCAAAGAGGCACTTTGTCACAAGTGACACCATTATCCTTCAAAGTTTGCCTCATCCATAGAAGTTGAGCACAACAACTTTCGGCAGCCACATACGCCGCTTCGGTGGACGAGAGAGATACACAACTTTGTCTTAGAAGACCAACTCAACAAGGAGCAACCAAGCAATTGGCACCCTTAGGAGGTGGACTTCCTATCCACTTTGTTTCCCGCGCAATATGAGTCTGTATAGCCCAAAAGATCAAAGTTGGCTCCTCTTGGGTACCAAAGGCAAAAGTTTGGGGTATGAGCCAAATATCGAAAGATTCGCTTGACCGCCACAAAGTGGCTTTCCTTAGGTGCAGCTTGAAGCCGTGCACAAATTCCCACACTCAACATGATATCTGGTCTAGATGCACAAAGGTAAAGCAGGGAGCCAATCATGGAGCGATATACCTTTTGACCCACCGCTTTACCATTGGGATCTATGTCAAGTTGGCATTTGACGGGCATTGGAGTAGAAGCCGGCTTGACATCACTTAGCTTGAATCTCTTGATTGTATTTGGCTTGGTTGATGAAGGTTCCTACTCTTCTTTGCTTGATTTCGAATTCGAGAAAGAACTTCAACTCTCCCATCATAGACATCTTGAACTTCGAGGTCATGAGAGCGGCAAATTCCTTATTGAAAGCTTTGTTAGGGGAACCAAAGGTAATATCATCAACATATAGTTGGTAGACAAAAAACACCCCTTTGACCTTCTTAGTAAAAAGAGTGGGGTCGATTTTCAAAATTTTGAACCCACAATCTTGCAACAACTCAGTAAGATGCTCATACCACGCACGTGGGGCTTGTTTAAGGCCATAGAGTGCCTTGTTGAGTTGGTACACGTGATCGGGGAAATAGGGATCCTTGAACCCCGGGGGTTGTTTGACATACACCAACTCATTGATGGGACCATTAAGAAAAGCACTCTTCACATCCATTTGTTGCAACTTGAAATTATGATGAGAAGCATAAGCAATCAACAAACAAATAGATTCAAGATGAGCAATGGGAGCAAAGGTTTCACCGTAGTCGATACCCTCGACTTGGGAGTAGCCTTGTGCCACCAAACGAGCCTTGTTGCGAACAATGATTCCATGAGCATCTTGCTTGTTCTTGAATATCCACTTGGTTCCAATGGCATTATGATTCCCGGATGGCCTTGGAACTAATTTCCACACTTGGTTGTGCTCGAAGTTGTTGAGTTCTTCATGCATGGCATTGAGCCAATTCGGATCCTCGAGCGCCTCATAGACCTTTTGGGGTTCGACACAAGAAACAAACACGTGATGTTCACAATAGTTTGCTAATTGTCTACGAGTGCTTACCCCCTTTATTAGGCTTCCAACCACATTCTCCATGAGATGACCTTTGGTTGTGAGCCTGGAAGCGATCTTTGCGGCATGACGCCCTAATTCCTCCTCGGATATGAAAAGAGGAGCGGAAACTTGATCATCTTGAGCACCGTCTTGAGCTTGTTCTTGATCTTGAGCTTGCTCTTGATCTTGAACTTGCTCAAAAGGGAGAACTCGACCTTGGGCATCACTTGGTGGCTCACCACCATCTTGAGGTTGATCTTGCCCTTGATCTTGTTCACGTGGTTGAGGGCCTTCACTTTGTTCTTCGGAAGCGTGTGGGTCTTGGGTCGGTGATGGCTCCACTTGAGTGGAGCATTGTCCTTCTCCTTTGGACAAATGGGGTTCCTCAATGGGTAGGATATGACCAACACCCATTCTTCTTATGGATTGGGAAGGAATTTCGTCACCTGCATCACAAGTACCAGTTTGCTCCACTTGGGAGCCGTTATTCTTGTAAAACTCCATGTTACACATCTCCTTAATGAGTCCTGTGGACTTGTTGAGGACACGGTAAGCATGAGAGTTTGTAGCATAACCAACAAATATGCCCTCATGAGCTATAGCCTCAAATTTAGACAAACGAACACCTTTCTTGAGAATGAAACACTTACACCCAAACACCCGGAAGTACTTGAGGTTGGGCTTGTTACCGATGAGTATTTCATAAGGAGTCTTGTTCAAGCCTTTGCGTAGATAGAGCCGATTGGATGCATGACATGCGGTGTTGATGGCTTTGGCCCAAAAGTTGTAAGGAGACTTGAACTCTACCATCATGGTCCTTGCGGCATCCATCAACGTCCGATTCTTCCTCTCCGCGACACCATTTTGTTGAGGGGTGTATGGTGCAGAATATTGATGCTTGATCCCCTCATCACTAAGAAACTCATCCAAGGTGTAGTTCTTGAACTCGGTGCCGTTGTCACTTCTTATTGTCAAGATATTTGCATGGTGTTGACGTTGAGCTTCATTTGCAAAGTTGATGACCGTTTGTTGGGTTTCACTCTTCCTCTTGAAGAAATACACCCAAGTGTACCTTGAGTAATCATCGACAATTACCAAGCAATACTTTCTACCCCCAAGACTATAAAAGGGTGGAGGCCCAAAGAGATCCATCTGAAGGAGCTCCAAGGGTCTCTTCGAGTAGATGATAGTCGTGGGAGGGTGAGCCTTCTCATGTAACTTTCCTTCGATACAAGCACTGCAAGCACGATCTTTGGCAAAACTAACATTTGTTAGTCCATGGACATGGTCCCCCTTAAGAATACTTTGCAAAGATCTCATACCGACATGGGCTAAACAGCGATGCCAAAGCCATCCCACATCAACTTTAGCCATTAGGGATGTCGCGGTCTTAGTGGGTCGCTCCGAAAAGTTAATCACATAAAGACCGTTCTCGACATGCCCAACAAAGGCTACTTTAAGAGTCTTGCTCCACAAGGGGGCCACAGTATCAATATCAAAGAATGTGGCAAAGCCCATGAGTGCAAGTTGACGAACGGAAAGTAGATTGTATGCAAGGGACTCAGCAAGCATGACTTTCTCGATCGTGAGATCATGAGAAATGACAACCTTGCCAAGACCCAATACCTTAGAGGACGAGGCATCACCCTACTCAATGTTGGTGGGCATAGATGGGATTTTCTGCACGTCCACCACCAAGTCCTTGCTTCCGGTTGTTGGGGAACGTAGCAGAAATTCAAAATTTTCCTACGTGTCACCAAGATCTATCTATGGAGAAACCAGCTACTCGAATCATCTGTGAAGTAAGAACATAATGATATTCACTGCATGCCTCAGCACTCATTGGACTACACACATCAAAATGTGTTACTTCCAACAAGTTGCTATCTTGTTCCATCTTACTGAAACCGAGGCTTTTCAGTCATCTTGCCCATGTGGTATGATTTGCATATCTCAAGTGATTCAAAATCAAGTGAGTTCAAACGGTCCATTTGCATGGAGTTTCTTCATGCATATACACCAATAGACATGGTTCGCATGTCTCAAACTTTTCAAAACCGAGTGAGTCCAAAGATCCATCAACATGGAGCTTCTTCATGCGTTTTATACCATTATGACTTACATGGCAGTGCCACAAGTAAGTGGTACTATCATTACTATCTTATATCTTTTGGCATGAAAATGTGTATCACTACGATCGAGATTCAATAAACCATTCATTTTAGGTGCAAGACCATTGAAGGTATTATTCAAATAAATAGAGTAACCATTATTCTCTTTAAATGAATAACCGTATTGCGATAGACATAATCCAATCATGTCTATGCTCAACGCAAACACCAATCTCGGTGGTAGAGGGAGCGTGCGATGCTTGATCATATCAACCTTGGAAACACTTCCAACATATATCGTCAGCTCACCTTTAGCTAGTCTCCGTTTATTCCGTAGCTTTTATTTCGAGTTACTAACACTTAGCAACCGAACCGGTATCCAATACCCTGGTGCTACTAGGAGTACTAGTAAAGTACACATTAACATAATGTATATCCAATATACTTCTATCGACCTTGCTAGCCTTCTCATCTACCAAGTATCTAGGGTAATGCTGCTCCAGTGGTTGTTCCCCTTATTACAGAAGCACTTAGTCTCGGGTTTGGGTTCAACCTTGGGTTTCTTCACTAGAGCAGCAGCTGAATTGCCATTTCATGAAGTATCCCTTTGTTCCCTTGCCCTTCTTGAAACTAGTGGTTTCACCAACCATCAACAATTGATGCTCCTTCTTGATTTCTACTTTCGCGGTGTCAAACATCATGAATATTTCAAGGATCATCATATCTATCCCTGATATGTTATAGTTAATCACGAAGCTCTAGCAGGTTGGTGGCAATGACTTTGGGGAAACATCACTATCTCATCTGGAGGATCAACTCCCACTCGATTCAAGTGATTGTTGTGCTCAGACAATCTGAGCACAAGCTCAACGATTGAGCTTTTCTCCCTTAGTTTGCAGGCTAAGAAAATCGTCGGAGGTCTTATACCTCTTGACGTGGGCACGAGCCTGAAATCCCAATTTCAGCCCTCGGAACATCTCATATGTTCCGCGACGTTTCGAAAACGTCTTTGGTGCCTCTACTTAAACCATTTAATTGAACTATCACGTAGTTATCAAAACGTGTATGTCCAATGTTCGCAACATCGACAAACGACGTTGGGGTTCAGCACACTGAGCGGTGCATTAAGGACATAAGCTTTCTACTGATCGCATAATCGCTACTATCAACTTTCAACTATATTTTCTCTAGGAACATATCTAAACAATGGAACTAAAGCGCGAGCTTACGACATAATTTGCAAAAGGTCTTTTGACTATGTTCAGGATAATTAAGTTCATCTTATGAACTCCCACTTAGATAGACATCCCTCTGGTCATCTAAGTGATCACATGATCCGAGTCAACTAGGCCGTGTCCGATCATCACGTGAGACGGACTAGTCATCATCGGTGAACATCTTCATGTTGATCGTATCTACCATACGACTCATGCTCGACCTTTCGGTCTCTGTGTTCCGAGGCCATGTCTGCACATGCTAGGCTCGTCAAGTTAACCCTAAGTGTTTTCGCTGTGTAAAATTGTCTTACACCCGTTGTATGTGAACGTAAGAATCCATCACACCCGATCATCACGTGGTGCTTAGAAGCGACGAACTGTCGCAACGGTGCACAGTTAGGGGAGAACACTTCTTGAAATTGTTGTAAGGGATCATCTTATTTACTACCGTCGTTCTAAGCAAACAAGATGCATAAACATGATAAACATCACATGCAATCAAATAGAGTAGTGACATGATATGGCCAATATCATATAGCTCCTTTGATCTTCATCTTCGGGGCTCCATGATCATCTTGTCATCGGCATGACACCATGATCTCCATCATCGTGTCTTCATGAAGTTGTCACGCCAACGACTACTTCTACTTCTATGACTAATGCGTTTAGCAATAAAGTAAAGTAGTTTACATGGCGTTCTTCAATGACACGCAGGTCATACAATAAATAAAGACAACTCCTATGGCTCCTGCCGGTTGTCATACTCATCGACATGCAAGTCGTGAATCCTATTACAAGAACATGATCAGTCTCATACATCACATATATCATTCATCACATCCTTTTGTCCATATCACATCACATAGCATACCCTGTAAAAACAAGTTAGACGTCCTCTAATTGCTGTTTGTATGTTTTACGTGGCTGCTATGGGTTTCTAGCAAGAACGTTTCTTACCTACGCAAAACCACAACGTGATATGCCAATTGCTATTTACCCTTCATAAGGACCCTTTTCATCGAATCCGTTCCGACTAAAGTGGGAGAGACTGGCACCCGCTAGCCACCTTATGCACCAAGTGCATGTCAATCGGTGGAACCTGTCTCACGTAAGAGTACGTGTAAGGTCGGTCCGGGCCGCTTCATCCCACAATACCGTCGAAACAAGATTGGACTAGTAACGGTAAGCATATTGAACAACATCAACGCCCACAACTACTTTGTGTTCTACTCGTGCAAAGAATCTACGCAATAAACCTGGCTCTGATACCACTGTTGGGGAACGTAGCAGAAATTCAAAATTTTCCTACGTGTCACCAAGATCTATCTATGGAGAAACCAGCTACGAGTAGAAGGAGAGTGCATCTACATACCCTTGTAGATCGCTAAGCGGAAGCGTTCAAGTGAACGGGGTTGATGAAGTCGTACTCGTCGTGATTCAAATCACCGATGATCAAGTGCCGAACGCACGGCACCTCCGCGTTCAACACACGTACAGCTCGGTGACGTATCCCACGCCTTGATCCAGCAAGGAGAGAGGGAGGGGTTGAGAAAGACTCCATCCAACAGCAGCACAACGGCGTGGTGGTGGTGGAGGAGCGTGGCAATCCTGCAGGGCTTCGCCAAGCACCACGGGAGAGGAGGACGACTCGGGAGAGGGGGGGGGGGGGCTGCGCCAGAACTTCGTCTGAAGCTCCCATGCGTCTCCCCACTATATATCGGGGTGGAGGGGCTGGTTTCTTGCCCTCCAAGTCCATTGGGGCGTTGGCCAAGGTGGGAGGAAAGAAATCCCATCATTTCCTTCCCCACCGATTGTTATCCCCCCTTTTTAGGGATCTTGATCTTATCCCTTCGGGATATGATCTTATTCCTTCTAAGGGGGGATCTTGGTGCGCCTTGACCAGGGGTGTGGGGCCTTGCCCCCACTACCCACGTTCATGTGGGTCCCCCCATGCAGGTGGGCCCCACTCCGGAACCTTCTAGAACCTTCCCGGTACAATACCGAAAAATCCCGAACATTTTCCGGTGGCCAAAATAGGACTTCCCACATATAAATCTTTACCTCCGGACCATTCCGGAACTCGTCGTGACGTCCGGGATCTCATCCGGGACTCCGAGCAACATTCGGTAACCACATACAAACTTCCTTTATAACCCTAGCGTCATCGAACCTTAAGTGTGTAGACCCTACGGGTTCGGGAGACATGCAGACATGACCGAGACGTTCTCCGGTCAATAACCAACAGCGGGATCTGGATACCCATGATGGCTCCCACATGTTCCACGATGATCTCATCGGATGAACCACGATGTCAAGGACTTAATCAATCCCGTATTCAATTCCCTTTGTCTATCGGTATGTTACTTGCCCGAGATTCGATCGTCGGTATCCAATACCTTGTTCAATCTCGTTACCGGCAAGTCACTTTACTCGTTCCGTAACACATCATCCCGTGATCAACTCCTTGGTCACATTGCGCATATGATGATGTCCTACCGAGTGGGCCCAGAGATACCTCTCCGTTTACAAGGAGTGACAAATCCCAGTCTCGATCCGCATAAAACAATAGATACTTTCGGAGATACCTGTAGTGCACCTTTATAGTCACCCAGTTACGTTGTGACGTTTGATACACCCAAAGCACTCCTACGGTATCCAGGAGTTACACGCTCTCATGGTCAAAGGAAGAGATACTTGACATTGGCAAAGCTCTAGCAAACGAACTACACGATCTTTGTGCTAGGCTTAGGATTGGGTCTTGTCCATCACATCATTCTCCTAATGATGTGATCCCGTTATCAACGACATCCAATGTCCATAGCCAGGAAACCATGACTATCTGTTGATCACAACGAGCTAGTCAACTAGAGGCTCACTAGGGACATATTGTGGTCTATGTATTCACACGTGTATTACGATTTCCGGATAATACAGTTATAGCATGAATAAAAGACAATTATCATGAACAAGGAAATATAATAATAACACTTTTATTATTGCCTCTAGGGCATATTTCCAACACCGGTCATATGATTTGTGGCTCCACTATTGAGCAACCATGATCCCCCACCGGAAGCAAACACCTACAAGAGATCAATGCTTGGTTTTAGGTACCCATTTTGTAATGGGTCCTTTGATGTTAGTAATAAGGATCTTAGGAACCCAAATAGACCATTCAATGTACTCATAAGGAGAACCAACAAATTTAGCATAAACATGCCCATCACTAGCACGACACAACACATAAGAAGGGTTAAAGTTGCCGGCTTTGTTGGAAGGGGTAGCATTGCCCTTTTTGACATCACCACCCTTCACATTGTTCTTCTTCTCCTTTGGAGCACTTTCTCCCTCCTTCACAAAAGTTTTCTTGAGAGGAGGAGGTCGTTTGGTCTTGTCGTTCTTCTTTTTGTTCTTGGACTTGGGTGCGAACCCAACTCCCTCCTTGGCCACAACTTCCTTTTGATTACTCAAAAGTTCATTGAGATTCTTCTCACCTTGTATGCACGACACAAGGCCTTTCTTAAGTTGCTCCTTCAACTTGGCATTCTCCTCCATAAGATGCACATGCTCACAACACGGGTTAGTAGCATTTGCATTATCAATTAATACCATATGAGGAAAAGTGGCTTTCTCCTTGGTTAGCTTCACTTGGAGTTGATCATGATACTCCTTGAGGCTAGCATGAGAACCCTTCAAGACCTTGTGAGCCTTGTCAAGTATATCAAACTCCTCCTTGAGTCTAGCATGGTCAACCCCAAGTTTAGCCTTCTCAGAATTTAGCTCACGAGATACAACAAGCGCATGATCAAGATCTTTCTTTAATTTAGCATGGTCATCGTTGTGTGAATCCTCAAGAGCCAAACGATGAACACGCTCTTCCTCAAGTGCATTAGAGAGATCTGGTATCTCATCGGCATAGTCACGACTATGACCTTCCATCTTAGAGATGGTTTCTTCATGAGCCTCGATCATGTCATTGGCTTCACCAAGTTGTTGCGAGAGAGCAATGAAGTGCTTCTTGGATTTGCCCTTGAGCTTACTCATAAAAGACTCAAATTCATTTACTTCCTCATTAGACCCCTCACTTTCATCAATGCAGTCCGTCAAGGAGGGATTAGTAATGATGGTGGTTTTGATGTTGGGGGTTACCTTGTTGGTGGCTTTAGCCATGAGGCACTTGGCGGTGATGTTCTTGTTGGGTGAGTCGAAGAGAGATACCCGTGGAGTTGTGGCAATGGCAACGGAGGCCATGGCCATGGCTTCACTATCTTCATCATCATCATCATCCTCATGGTATTCTTCTTGAGCCACCAACCCTTTGGTTGGAGTCTTCTTGGTGAAGTTGTTCTTGTTAGGGAAGGACTTGGCTTTGTCTTTTCGGATGAGCTTGCCACCATTGTCTTCCCTCTTCTCGTAAGGGCACTCCGCAACAAAATGGCTCACATTACCACAATTGTAGCATGTTCTCACACGTTGCTTGCCCTTGAGGCCACTTGAGTTATTCTTGTTGAAGTTGGGCCTTGTATTCTTCTTGCTCCAAAATTGCCTTCAAGTAAGAGCCATGTGCTCATGGTAATCATATTTCGTATCTTCGGGGTTGCTCTCCTCTCTTCCACACCAACCTTGGTCTTCAAGGCAAGGTTGGGCTTCTTTGCTCTTCGAGAATGCAACACCGCATTGTTGGCGGTCTTGTCCAAGATCCTCATTGCCACAAACTCATCCAACACTTCACTTGAGGACAAGGTGTGGAAGTCCGGCCTTTGACGGATGACGGAGGACATGGCCTTGTGGTAGGGCATCATGGCCTTGAGGAACTTGCACTTGATCCAATTTTCGTCCATATCCTTGCTCCCATGATCTCGGAGTGAGACCGCGAGAGTGGTTAATCTCCGGGAAAGCTCACGAGGTTCTTTATCTTCATTCATTGCAAACTCATCGGCTTCATCTTGCACCACTTCATAGTTGGAGCATTGAATGCTTGCGCTTCCCTTGTAGAGGGAAACAACATGGTGCCATGCTTCCTTGGCCATGGTGAAGGGTCGGATATGCGCAATATCTTCGGGTGGAATTGCATCTTGGATGATGAAGAGAGCATTCTCATTGAATTGATTATCCGCGTCTTCTCTAGGGGTGAAGTTTCTTCGGTCATGCGGATAGAAACCTTCTTCAATGATTCTCCAAATATTAGTGTTAACATGGTTTAAATGACGCTTAAAGTGATAGACCCAAGCATCAAAATCCTCATTTTTCACAATCTTAGGGGAAGAACCGGCATGATTTAAATGAGTAGATGGAATCGGTCCTCCATAAGTAAGTGGAGGTTCCACATGGGCAAAGGTGCCACTACGATTTCTACCACTAGACAAAGGAACTTTCTCACTAGTAGCTTCCCCCTTGTCGGAGTTAGCATCCGTCACCTTGTTAGTGGGATCGACCACTTCCAATGGTGCGGTGGATAATACGAGACCATCAAGAAAGTTCTTAAGTATGCCTTTGACCTCGGCCGTGATGGAGGTTTTCAATGTGTCCAAAGCCACATTGATTTCCTCACGTGAGACCGAGGTTCCCTCATCGGTCGTAGACGAGGACGGAATCACACCGGGGTGCTCCTCCTCATCGTCTACGGTGTCAACCATACTCTTCGGATGGTAAAGTTCCTAATAAAGAAACCTAGCTCTGATACCAATTGAAAGGACCGATATAGTTGACTAGAGGGGGTGAATAGGAAACTAACATTTTTTAGTTTTTCTTTACCAAATTAAACTTTGCATCAAAGTAGATTGTCTAGATATGCAACTAGGTGAGCAACCTATATGATGCCACAACAATAAGCACACAAGCAAGCAACGGATATAACACACAATAACTTGCACAAGTAAAGGTAAAAGATAACCAAGAGTGGAACCGATGGAGACGAGGATGTGTTACCGAAGTTCCTTCCCTTTGAGGGGAAGTACGTCTCCGTTGGAGCGGTGTGGAGGCACAATGCTCCCCAAGAAGCCACTAGGGCCACCGTATTCTCCTCACGCCCTCACACAATGCGAGATACCGTGATTCCACTATTGGTGCCCTTGGAGGCAGCGATCAAACCTTTACAAACAAGGTTGGGGAAATCTCCACAACTTAATTGGAGGCTCCCAACGACACCACAAAGCTTCACCATAATGGACTATGGCTCCATGGTGACCTCAACCGTCTAGGGTGTTCAAACACCCAAGAGTAACAAGATGCGCAAGGGATTAGTAGGGGGAATCAAATTTCTCTTTGTGGAAGTGTAGATCGAGGCCTTCTCAACCAATCCCTAGAGAATCAACAAGTTTGATTGGCTAGGGAGAGAGATCGGGCAAAAATGGAGCTTAGAGCATCAATGGAGCTTGGGGATCGAAGAGGTGGTCAACTCGGAGAAGAAGACACCCCTTTTATAGTGGAAGAACAAATCCAACCATTATCCATCAACTCAGCCTTTGACACGCGGTACTATCGCACCATACAAGCGGTACTACCGCACGGGACCCCAGTACTATCACTGGCACGGCAGGGGCCAGGACTAGACCTGTTGTGCTAAGACAGGGAGCGGTAGAACCGCTGGTGCGGTACTACCGCGCCCCCTTGCGGTACTACCGCAAGGCAGGGATAGTCAAGTCAGAGAAAGCAGAGACATAAAAAATTACATTCGTGACTACTTTCGCTGAGTTTAGGTCTATGCAAAAATCCGACACGGTACTACCGCAAGCCCGGCGCGGTACTACCGTGTAGGGTGCGGATGTAAAAAATTACATCCGCCCCTACTTCCGTTCATGCTGTTGTGCCTGGCCAAAGCTCACGGTACTACCACGCCGTGGGCGCGTACTACTGCGTTGGGCGCGGATGTAAAAAAGTACATCCACCCCTACTACCACTCGGGCAGCAGCGCCTGTCCTGAAGCCTACGGTACTACCGCTCCCACGGAGCGGTACTACCGTGAGCACTCACGGTACTACCGTGCTGGATGCCGGTACTACCGCAAGGGCGTGCAGTAGTACCACTCAGGGGAGCAGTACTACCGCCTGCCTCAGTACATCAATGTTAGGAGTCCTTCATTTTGCCAGACATGGAAAGACGGAGGATGCTCCAGAGAGCCAAAGGAAAGTTGGTGCAGAAGGAACATATGTGTATGTGAGATTCCATCCAAACCTTTCCAACGCGGACCCCCTCTTAATAGTACGACTTTCCTACGACTCAAATCCACCGAAAATAAACGTACAGAAACGCCGTCTTCAATAGTCTTCGATGGGCACCAAATCGTCTTGTGTTTAGACATGGTATATCTGAAATGCTCAATGCACACGATTAGTCCGCAAAAGCATTGTCATCGATCGCCAACACTACAAAGGGATAAATATGCCCTTACATATATTACTCCATCAAAATAAGCAAACAGCGCATAGAAAAAAGAATAGGTGAAAAACAGAATAGTCTGTAACAATCTGGACAACGACCATACTTCTGTCACTCTAAAAATTCTGAAAAATTAGGACAACGTAGGAAATTTGTATATCAATCTTGTGTAAAAAATCGGATCAAAATCACGTTTCTATGAATTTACACAATTCCAAAATTAGGCACAAAAGTTTCTGTTTTTCAGCAAAATCAAGTCAACTGTCAGCATATATCATCCCAAAGGCTCTACTTCGCACAAACATTAATCAAAACCCTTAAAACAATCATAACAAAAGTATAATTGCATATTTATTGAAAAATAGAAAGAAAAATAAAAAAACATAAAATTGGGTTGCCTGCCAACAAAAACTATTGTTTTATGCCCCTAGCTAGGCATATTGCATAGATCTAGGTATTGACATCTTTGATATTTAATCCATAAGTAGCCCTCATAATAGATTCATATGGCAACTTAATTTTTCTTTCTTGGAAAGTACATTTTTTAAATTTGTGAACAAAATTTGAAAATATGAACTATTATTGAATTTGTGAACAAATTTGGAAAGCTGGAACATTTTTTGCAATTCCCAAACATTTTTTGAATTTGTAAAAAAAGTTGAAAATTTTAGCAACTTGAATTTCTGAAATAAAATAAAATGCAAACTGCTTTTGAACTTACGACAAATTTTTCAAAACTTGAACATTTTTTGAATTTGCGAACAAAATGGAAAACATGATTTTTTTAAATGATGTCATATTTTCTTTTTTTTGAGCAAAATTTGGAAATGTGAACACATTTCTAATACTTGAATAAAAATTTGAGAATAATAATAATTTTTTTGAAAAATTGCAATCAATTTTTTAGAATGGGAATATTTTTTTAATTTATGAACAACTTTTTAAAACACTTCCATTTTGTGAGAAACTGGACATTTTCTAAAACCACAAACAATTTTGAAACATGGACTTTTTGAAAAAGGAAAAACATAAAAAATAGAGAAGAAATTAAAAATTAATAGAAAATGAACAGAATAAACGAAGAAAAGAAGAAAATAAATAAGAAAATTTAATAGAAAGACAAAAAATAGGGGGAAAATCATAAAAAACTTGAAACAACAAGAAAACTGGTAGAAGAAAAAGAAAGTTTTTTTTTTTTGCGGGTGGAAGAAAAATAAAGTTTAGGTAACCTTCTAGAAGGTTCTCAAAACCAGAAAAAAAATGGCTGGGAACCTCTGAAAGCTTCCCAAATACCGGGAATACTTAAACGGGCCGACCAAATCGGAGCGATCGCTCGAGCTCCTCTGCGTCAAAATGGAATTTTCCGTATTTCTTGCTTAGGTCTATGTGCTGAGGAGAGAATTAGCAGTATAAGCCACGATCTACAGGCCCACATACCTTCGTATATTTAGTTTTTTGTGGGGAACCCTCCTTCGTATATTTTGCTTTCTGCGGGGATCCATCCTTCGTATATATTTTGTAGTTTGTCAGACTTAATGTACTTTGCTTAGTTATACATTTAATAAAACCAAATCATTTTTTTATTTTGTCATCTTTTCAATATTAAAGAGGAGGAGATCAACAGTAATACACAGATACTTGTTTGATGGGTCTGGTAGCAATTGCATACTTGCATCTAAATTTAAAAATGTAGCTTTATGTGTGAGGCGGCAAGCATGAGCAACACATAGTTATGTTATATATTGCATTTTTTCTTTTATATACTTTGCCATGCCTGAAAATTGTTCCTGCCTCCGCCACTGCCCATAGAGGTAGGACGTGCGTGTGTGCATTTATAGGAATGGGTGTATGCGCATATATATGAGCACTTGATTGTACTGTGTTAAAAAAACTTACTCAAGAGGGCTCGGACTAGTAATAATGAATGCCATTCCCATGTCTCGTTGTATTAAAAAAATAGAAGACTTCGGTCATTTTGACGAAACTAGGACCAAAAATATCGGACTCGGAACTTTTTTTGAGTAACCTAGAACTAAGAACTAAAGTCATATACATGCAATATAGTCCAAGCCTCTCAAAAAGGAAATACGGCCCAAGATGTTGGCGGGCGGATGGACCAGTGTCAAAAGCCACATGAGGTCCAATAACTTTAGATAAGAAAAAAGGATACGGCCCAAGCCTCTCAAAAAGGAAATATGGCCCAAGATGTTGAGCCGGGGGAATGGACCAGTGTCAAAAGCCACATGAAATCCAATAAGTTTAGGTAAGGAAAAAGGACACGGCCCAAACCTCTCAAAAGGGAATGCGGCCCAAGATGTTGAGCTGGGGGAATGGACAGACCCATGTCAAAAGCCACATGAGGTCCAATAAGTTTTGATAGGAGAAAAAAGATCCAGGCCAAGCCTCTCAAGAAGGGAACGTGGCTTAAGATGTTGAACTGGGATGTCTCAAAAAAGGAAAAGATGTTGAACTGGGGGGATGGACTGCCGTCAAAAGCCACAGGAAGCCCAATAAGTTTAGAAAGGAAATGCGACCCAAAATGTTGAGCCCAGGGATAGGAAAAGAAAACCGGATTATATAGTTCGGGATATTGAACCCGACGTGAATCGAACACGCAACCTTCTGATCTGGAGTCAGACGCGCTACCATTGCGCCACGGATCCGGTGTGATGAACTTATCACCAAATTTATAATTAACCGTTAAATGTACTCGTGGCAACTTTCCTCTTCTACGGAATCTTCGGTATAACTCATCACCAAGTTGCACCGGGATCGGCAAGGACACAACCAGTGACTCGTGCAAACCGCAGGGGCCATCCGTACCCCGCCAAAACCGAACCACTGACGGAAGGCACTCAGGAAGTCAGGAGTCCGCACATTTAGCAGTAGTTAGAGCATCCAGAGTGCCTCCTCCATCTTAACCTTGTCCGTCCATGGTAGATCGTATCATCGTCCTAGGCAGTATTTTGTGCACCAGATCTAGGTAACTAACCGCTCGATCTCTGGATGAAACAAGGAACAGAAACGCCCGCGACCAGCGACAGCGCGCGCGGTGCATTAAAATACGCCAGGACCAGGAGGTGACCAGGCCGGCCGGCGACGAGTCAATCGTCAAGTCGATCTACATCGACTACAGAAAACAACAGAATCCGCGGCTTGCGCTCGGAGGCATCCGATGCATCATGCATGCAGCGTAGCGAGCACACGTACACCGCCTCCGCCACCAGACGGAGGCGGCGCGCGGCCGAGCCGCCTCGGTTGGTTGGCCCCGACCGCCATTAACGACCTCGCCCGCTCGCCCCCTAGCTCAGCTAGACTGGCCAAATTAGCCGGTCCTTCCGCCGCATTAACCACCGGTCACGTGGTGCTGGCTTTCCAGTCGGTTGATCGATCCATCCGCCCGCCCGTCCCATCCGATCCATTCTTCCGATACGAGACGAGACACGCGAGATCGTTGGTTGGTTGCGCCGTCTCCTTTCAATTGCGTGCACGTACGTACGTACGCGGTACTAGGCCCCTAGCTAGCTACGTGGTACTACGTACGGTTACTGTACCCTCTTTGGGTCGCCGATCCCAAGGTTCCGGCCGGCGTGGCCGAGCACGTACCCTTGCGCCTCCCGCCGTCCTTCTAGTGATCGGCGTGCATTCTTTCGCAAAGAAATGGGTTTAGGCTGCATTTGGCAGCAAAGATTTTTCAATGTTTTATGAGAATACTGTGGGTTTTTTTTTAAAAAAACTTGGTTTTGAATACTTTACTGCTTTTGGCTTCAGAAAAAACCGAAGTTTTGTAAACCACAGTAATGCCAGAAACCATGGTATTTTTATTGTATCTAATAACAGAGCGGAGAGAAATCGAGATCGCAGTTGACGTTGCCGTCTACGTCGAGATAAGAATACCAACTGCGATCTCATCCTATTTTCCCTCTTTGTGTTATATGGTAAACTCCTGGTTATAGTCAACCCCATCCTATTTACGAGTAGTAGCCTCTCAGGTTCTTCCAGCCGGCGTCCGGTGCGAGTCTCGGCTCTTCTATGCAGCGCGATGCATGTAGGTGCATCAGGGATAGTCTACAGATCGTCCGGCGGATGTGTGCATGGCAGGTGCATGCAGCCGGCCGCCGTTGGCAGCTGCTAATTACTCCGGTCATCGACGCTAAAATACTTGGTCAAAACTTAGGTAAAACAACACCAACCAAACACATGTAAAACTGAGAAAACATTGTTTTTAGAAAACAGTAGTATTCCTTGCCTACCCAGGAGAATACTCTGGTTTTCAATTACCACAATTTTAAAATAATTTGCTGCCAAACTATATTTCCTTTTCACGAGTCACTGCAACATCTCTTAGCTTCGACGGAGAGTCAGTGCAGCATTTAGGTCCAACACTGTAACATAGTATGACTCCTATTTTTTATTTTCTTCTTGAGAATATCACATGATCACTCCTACTTTACATGATTTGGATATTCACATGAACCAAGTTTACCGAAACATTCTAGGGAGATCCAAAAACCAACCCTCCATCTAAATATTTTTGGAAAATACGTTCATCCTCAATACTTCATTTTTACCTTTTTTTTCAACTCCAACCACTTCCGACTAAGTCCGCTCATTGTTCACGACTTCACATCTTTTTTTTAACATAGTACAGACGCAAACGCTCATATACACGCGCATACAGTCCCCCTATGAACACACCCACGCACACCGTATCCCTATTAGCACCTCCGTAAGACTGGGCCGACATATCATCTTGAAATTTATGAAGTCACCGTAGGCACCTCGTCGTCGACGGGAACGTCTTCTCCCACTAAATGCGTATCACCGGAAATCCTGAAATAAATCGAGGAATAAATGCGAGCACCAGGATTTGAACCCTGGTGGGCTGGGATACCATAGTCCCTCTAACCATCCAACCACAGGTTTGACTTCCCATCTTTTTGGATGGGAAAAATCAAGGGGCTCAGTGAAATCTTTATTGGTAATCATGTTGGCGGAGAGTAGCAGTGTCACTACTCCGATCCAATTATGGTATATTTGTTGAAGGATTTAGATAATTTTGTCTTCTAAAAATTATTACCACGGAGAAGGGGTATCTGATAGATTTTATTGTAATTCTTAGTTGTATGAGAGAAGAGGATTTGGAGCTCCTGGGTACTCCACCCCTTACATGAACATTAAATTCGAAAAAATCAGGAAAATTTCAAAAAAAGAGAGGGGATTTTGGGATATCAAACCTGGGTGCCCAATCTACTCCCATGTGAAGTTTCGTGAAAAGATGACATTTGTGGTATTCTCAGTAAAAAGACAAAAAAGAAATCTTATGTATAGAACAAGAAAAAAATGGTTTGGATGGATCGTAGGTCGAATTGTATTTTCTTCGCCATGGATACATTTTCTGGTATTTTTTACAAAACTTCACACAGGAGCATATTGGGCGCCCAAGTTTGATATCCCAAGATTCTAGATTTTTTTCAATTTTCCTGGTACTTTTTAATTTAATATTCATATAATGGGTGTATCACCCAAGAGCTCGTGTGTATTTCCCGTTGTATGAGCTACTTTGTAGTTTTTTGGGTCATTGATCCAAAGGATTGTACATGTAATGGTTCTTTTATTTCGAAAAGTACCTGTAATGTAGTTGTTCTCGTGTTTGAATAAAGTTACAAGTTTTTCTAAAAAAAAGGCAAACCTGCCGAGTGATCCTATCTGGACGAAAAGGTTGCAGTTGAGTCTTATCGGGTATGGCCCAAAAAGATGAGGGAAAAGTAGGCTTGTTGATGATTCAACTTTCAAGTATTTTTTGTTTATTTTCCAGGGATCCATTTTCCTTACTTTCATAACTTTTTTCTTAACATATTACGTACATATTAATTCAATATAAACCACAACCTAGCAATCGCAAGCCTAGCTAACTTTGTATACGTGGTTAATAGTGAATGCACGTACGTACGTGATTTGCGGTAAAACCCACATGAACAAGAGAAGTTATCATGGCGATGACAGACCCGTACGCCTACAAAGAACATGAGACTAGACGGGTACGGGGATACAGTGCCCTGCCATTAAGGCCCCGATTGGAATGCTGTATTTTTGCTACCCCGGTAACATTTTACACCTGTATATTACCCACCTCCAACAAATTCCTGGTGTAAATAATTTCCGGTTGTAACATGCGCTTGGCTCCCAGGTTGTAATGCCACCGTATTCAAGCACACAAGCATCATCACGTCCAACCTCCAACGCCATCGACAAAGCCAGGGCCCGTGCGACCAAGTTACCGCTCTACCTGCTGCTCATCCCCCTCCTGGTCATCGTCTCACTCCTCTGCCTCAACCGCCGGGCCGCCGGCCATCAATCTGTCCCCGGTCGCCGTGGGCGCTCCTGGTGCTCGGCAACCTCACCACCTCGCCATGCGCGATCTATCGCGTTGCCATAGCCCGGTCATCATGCTCTGCCTCGATAGGAACTGCACCGTCCAGCTGCTCCAGGCCATGGCGATGTCCTCGTTGGAGGGCACGGCTCTCCAGTTTATCCGGCAAGATCCAACCCATCTCCTCCGTGTTCATCGAGGTGGGCGTTCCGGCGGTCCGTCGCTCGCCGCCAATCGCTAGCGGGACTGGGTCCTCGGCCGGCTACTCTCCGAGAAGCTCCGGATGTCTCCGCGGCAGCTTCTCCCGGCGTGGTCGCGGTCGACAGCGCCCCTCGTCTCTTTCACGGTCACGGTCACTGGCACGGGCGCCGGCGGCGACACCTGGCCCCGTCGCAGCCTTTGCCGCTGGTGCCTCACCCCTTTCTTGCTCCGGCGGCGCGTGCCCACCTCCACGATTTGGAGAGAGAGAGAGAGAATGCGGAGGCAGAAAACGTCGGGCCCAGGTCTGTATCCAAAACCGGTGTAATACAAGTGTATTTGACAAAACCGGTGTAAAAAATACCACCCAAAACCGACGAACCAACCGCATAACTCAACACGGCTCGTTTTGTTTTACACTTGCATATTTTACCGGTGTAAATCGCTCCAAAACGACGAACCAAGCGGGGCCTAAGCTGGAAGACTGGACCTGTCGCCCGCTACGACATCGACACGCCCAAGCCACCTCGGTACTACGTACGTACCGTAGACTAGCAGCTCAGTTGGTAGGCCGTTCTCGTACTCAAGTCTGCCTGATCCATTGGATCTTTGGATCGGAGCCGGTACCGTACCGTGGTAGGCCACACACAATTCTGCTACTATCTCTCTCAGTTTACAGGCCGTGCATGTATCTTAGGCCGTCAATTTGACCAACCTAGTACAAGTCATATATTATAAAAAATATACCAACATAAACTTCGGAGTTTCTATTTTCAAAAGGTATAATTTTTGTGTTACATAGTTTATATTAGGATGATAAAATTGGCGACCTATGTATACACGTAGGACTTGTAAACTGAAACGGGGGTAGTACTACTGCTCACTCCTTCCCGGTTTATATAGGGCTCAAATCTGAAATCTCATCAACCAAGGTAGATGTTGAGTGGAGGAATGTATCTTGTACTACTAAATTAAATTGATGCATTAATTTAAATTAATTATAGTGCATGCATGCTTGGCCACTAGATGAGTACTCCCTCCTTTCCGGTTTATATGGTTTATCTCAATTTTTTCGTTTATTCGTTTAAAGGGCTCATATCCATCACCTATTGAGTTTCCGAGGCGCATTAAATATTTGCATGCAAGAATTAAAAAGGAACTCAACAATACAGGTAATGTTCCTACTCATCTACTACATCCGTCTTGGTTTATAGGCCCTCTTTGTAGTTTGTGTTAAATTTTGACTAAAGATTTAACTAAAAAAATGTTAATGCATGTCAAGAAAAATTATCTCATTGGATTCGTATTTGAACATAGTTTTCAAAAATATAATGTTTGATGACATGCGTGAACATTTTGTTAGTTTAATCTATGGTCAAAATTTGACACGAAATACAATAGGGACCAATAAACCCGGACGGAGGTAGTAGTGGCCAAGCATGCATGCACTACAATTAATCCAAATTAATGCATCAATTTAATTTAGATAGTTTTGTAAAGTACGAGATATATTCCTCCACTCAACATCTGCCTTGGTTGATGAGATTTCAGATTTGAGCCTTATAAGGCCCTTCCCAGTGCTACACGGTGGACATATGCTAAGCACGCAACATAAGCAAAAAAATGACATGACACAATAATTAAGGAGGAGAGGAGCCATTTGGTGACTCCACGAAGAACCAATGTCAAGCACGTGAACTTAGGCAAACCACTTAAATGAAGGTACTTGACCAATGAATGAAAGATGGATGCTAAATCATTAAATAAATTGTGCTTAGACTAGCCACAATGGAGAGTAACATACAGTAGTAACATACACATATCCTTAGACTATGTTACTACATCAATAGTGGGTAGTAACATAAGTGTGGTAACATGCAAAACTTCATTTATTAGATTATAGACTCATATTGCATTGGGATATGTGATGTTACAGTAACTAGCTAAGTTACTAGTATTACATCTCTCCTCATTAACTCACTGCCACATAAATAAATTTCCTGAGTTGGACTCGATGTTACTATCGAAGTTACTCCCATTGTGGCTAGTCTTAGAGCATGGTTAATAGTATAGCCAGCTGCTGGCTATAAGCTAGTGCCATGTCATCTACAGCCCATCTTATAGTCAATATGTACAATAGTAGATCAAAAGAGTGTACTACTTTTTTATTATGTGGCCCACCTTTCATTCTCACAAAATGCCTAGGAGCACGTGCTAGAGCTGGCTCTGTTGGGGAACGTAGCAGAAATTTAAAATTTTCCTACGTGTCACCAAGATCTATCTATGGAGAGACCATCAACGAGTAGAAAGGAGAGTGCATCTACATACCCTTGTAGATCGCTAAGCGGAAGCGTTCAAGTGAACGGGGTTGATGGAGTCGTACTCGTCGTGATTCAGATCACCGATGATCCTAGTGCCGAACGGACGGCACCTCCGCGTTCAACACACGTACAGCTCGACGATGTCTCCCACGCCTTGATCCAGCAAGGAGAGAGGGAGAGGTTGAGGAAGACTCCATCCAGCAGCAGCACAACGGCGTGGTGGTGATGGAGGAGCGTGGCAATCCTGCAGGGCTTCGCCAAGCACCTACGGGAGAGGAGGAGGTGTCACGGGAGGGAGGGAGGCGCCAAGGGCTCAGGTATGGATGCCCTCCCTCCCCTCCACTATATATAGGGGCAGGGGAGAGGGGGGAGGCGCAGCCTTGCCCCCTCCTCCAAGGAAGGGGTGCGGCTAAGAGGGGGGAAGGAGTCCATCCTCCCCAAGGCACCTCGGAGGTGCCTTCCCCCTTTAGGACTCTCCCCTTTTTCCTATATCTTGGCGCATGGGCCTCTAGGGGCTGGTGCCCTTGGCCCATGTAGGCCAAGGCGCACCCCCTACAGCCCATGTGGCCCCCCGGGGCAGGTGGCCCCACCCGGTGGGCCCCCGGGACCCTTCCGGTGGTCCCGGTACAATACCGATGACCCCGAAACTTGTCCCGATGGCCGAAACAGGACTTCCTATATATAAATATTTACCTCCGGACCATTCCGGAACTCCTCGTGACGTCCGGGATCTCATCCGGGACTCCGAACAACATTCGGTAACCACATACAAACTTCCTTTATAACCCTAGCGTCATCGAACCTTAAGTGTGTAGACCCTACGGGTTCGGGAGACATGCAGACATGACCGAGATGTTCTCCGGTCAATAACCAACAGCGGGATCTGGATACCCATGTTGGCTCCCACATGTTCCACGATGATCTCATCGGATGAACCACGATGTCAAGGACTCAATCAATCCCGTATACAATTCCCTTTGTCTAGCGGTATGGTACTTGCCCGAGATTCGATCGTCGGTATACCGATACCTTGTTCAATCTCGTTACCGGCAAGTCTCTTTACTCGTTCCGTAACACATCATCCTGTGATCAACCCCTTGGTCACATTGTGCACATTATGATGATGTCCTACCGAGTGGGCCCAGAGATACCTCTCCGTTTACACGGAGTGACAAAATCCCAATCTCGATTCATGCCAACCCAACAGACACTTTCAGAGATACCCGTAGTGTACCTTTATAGCCACCCAGTTACGTTGTGACGTTTGGCACACCCAAAGCACTCCTACGGTATCCGGGAGTTGCACAATCTCATGGTCTAAGGAAATGATACTTGACATTAGAAAAGCTTTAGCATACGAACTACATGATCTTGTGCTAGGCTTAGGATTGGGTCTTGTCCATCACATCATTCTCCTAATGATGTGATCCCGTTATCAACGACATCCAATGTCCATGGTCAGGAAACCGTAACCATCTATTGATTAACGAGCTAGTCAACTAGAGGCTTACTAGGGACATGGTGTTGTCTATGTATCCACACATGTATCTGAGTTTCCTATCAATACAATTCTAGCATGGATAATAAACGATTATCATGAACAAGGAAATATAATAATAATCAATTTATTATTGCCTCTAGGGCATATTTCTAACAGTCTCCCACTTGCACTAGAGTCAATAATCTAGTTCACATCGATATGTGATTAACACTCAAGGTCACATCCCCATGTGACTAACACCCAAAGAGTTTACTAGAGTCAATAATCTAGTTCACATTTACCATGTGATTAACACTCGATGAGTTCTGGGTTTGATCATGTTATGCTTGTGAGAGAGGTTATAGTCAACGGGTCTGAACCTTTCAGATCCGTGTGCTTTACAAATCTCTATGTCATCTCCTAGATGCAGCTACCACGTTCTATTTGGAGCTATTCCAAATAACTGTTCTACTTGGAGCTATTCTAAATTGTTGCTCCATTATACATATCCGGTATCTCTACTCAGAGCTATCCGGATAGGTGCTAAGCTTGCATCGACGTAACCCTTTACGACGAACTCTTTTACCACCTCCATAATTGAGAATATTCCTTAGTCCACTAGTTACTAAGGATAACTTTGACCGCTGTCCTGTGATCCATTCTTGGATCACTCTTGTACCCCTTGACTGACTCATGGTAAAGCACACTTCAGGTGCGGTACACAGCATAGCATACTGTAGAGCCTATGTCTTAAGCATAGGGGACGACCTTCGTTCCTTTCTCTCTATTCTGCCATGGTCGAGCTTTAAGTCTTAACTTCATACCTTACAACTCAGGCAAGAACTCCTTCTTTGACTGATCCATCTTGAACACCTTCAAGATCACGTCAAGGCATGTGCTCATTTGAAAGTACTATTAAGCGTTTTGATCTATCCTTATAGATCTTGATGCTCAATGTTCAAGTAGCTTAATCCAGGCTTTCCATTGAAAAACACTTTCCAAATAACCCTATATGCTTTCCAGAAATTCTACGTCATTTCTGATCATTAATATGTCAACAACATATACTCATCAGAAATTCTATAGTGCTCCCACTCACTTCTTTGGAAATACAAGTTACTCATAAACTTTGTATACACCCAAAATCTTTGATCATCATCAAAGCATACATTCCAACTCCGAGATGCTCACTCCAGTCCTCAGAAGGATTGCTGGAGCTTTGCATACTTATTAGCATATTTCAGGATAGACAAAACCTTCCTGTTGTATCACATACAACCTTTCCTCAAGAATCGTCGAGGAAACAATGTTTTGACATCCTATCTGCAAGATTTCATAAATAATGCAGTAATTGCTAATATAATTCCAACAGACTCTTAGCATCGCTACGAGTGAGAAAGTCTCATCGTAGTCAATTCCTTGAACTTGTAGAAAAACATCTTAACGACAAGTCGAGCTTTCTCAATGGTGACACTTACCATCATTGTCTGTCTTCCTTTTAAAATCCATCTGCACTCAACAGCCTTACGACCATCGAGTTGTTCTGCCAAAGTCTACACTTTGTTTTCATACATGGATCCTATCTCGGATTTTATGGCTTCTAACCATTTGTCGGAATTTAGGCCCACCATCGCTTCTCCATAGCTCGTAGGTTCATTGTTGTCTAGCAACATGACTTCCAAGACAGGATTACGTACCACTCTGAAGTAGTACGCATCCTTGTCATCCCACGAGGTTTGGTAGTGACTCGATCCGAAGTTTCATGATCACTATCATAAGCTTCCACTTCAGTTGGTGTACGTGCCACAGGAACAACTTCCTATGCCCTGCTACACACTTGTTGAAGTGACGGTTCAATAACCTCATCAAGTCTCCACCATCCTCCCACTCAACTTTTCGGGAGAAACCTTTCCTCGAAAAAGGACCCGATTCAAGAAACAATCCCTATTGCTTTCGGATCTGAATTAGGAGGTATACCCAACTGTTTTGGGTGTCCTATGAAGATGTATTTTATCCGCTTTGGGTTCGAGCTTATCAATCCTGAAACTTTTTTCACATAAGTGTCACAGCCCCAAACCTTTAAGAAACGACAACTTAGGTTTCTCCAAACGGTGTCGTCTCAACGGAATTAAGTGGTGCCCTATTTAAAGTGAATGTGGTTGTCTCTAATGCCTAACCCATAAACTATCGTGGTAATTCGATAAGAGACATCATGGTATGCATCATATCCAATAAGGTGCAGTTATGATGTTCGGACACACCATCACACTATGGTGTTCCAGGCTGTATTAATTGCGAAATAATTTCCACAATGTCTTAATTGTGTGCCAAAACTCGTAACTCAGATATTCATCTCTATGATCATATCATAGACATTTTATCCTCTTGTCACAATGATCTTCTACTTCACTCTGAAACTACTTGAACCATTCAATAATTCAGACTTGTGTTTCATCAAGTAAATATTCTGAATATCTACTCGAATCATCTGTGAAGTAAGAACATAACGATGTTCACTGCATGCCTCAGCACTCATTGGACTGCACACATCAAAATGTGTTGCTTCCAACAAGTTGCTATCTTGTTCCATTTTACTGAAACCGAGGCTTTCAGTCATCTTGCCCATGTGGTATGATTTGCATGTCTCAAGTGATTCAAAATCAAGTGAGTCCAAACGATCCATCTGCATGGAGTTTCTTCATGCGTATACACCAATACACATGGTTCGCATGTCTCAAACTTTTCTAAAACGAGTGAGCCCAAAGATCCATCAATATGGAGCTTCTTCATGCGTTTTATACCGATATGACTTACGTGGCAGTGCCACAAGTAGGTGGTACTATCATTACTATCTTTTGGCATGAACATGTGTATCACTACGATCGAGATTTAATAAACCATTCATTTTAGGTGTAAGACCATTGAAGGTATTATTCAAATAAACAGAGTAACCATTATTCTCCTTAAATGAATAACTGTATTGCGATAGACGTAATCCAATCATGTCTATGCTCAACGCAAACACCAAATAACAATTATTTAGGTTTAACACCAATCTCTTTGGTAGAGGGAGCGTGCGATGCTTGATCATATCAAGCTTGGAAAAAACTACACATATCGTCAGCTCACCTTTAGCTAGTCTCCGTTTATTCCGTAGCCTTTTGTTTCGAGTTACTAACACTTAGCAACCGAACCGGTATCTAATACCCTGGTGCTACTAGGAGTACTAGCAAAGTACACATCAACACAATGTATATGCAATATACTTCTATCCACCTTGCCAGCCTTCTTATCTACCAAGTATCTAGGGTAATTCTGCTCTAGTGGTTGTTCCCCTTATTACAGAAGCACTTAGTCTCGGGTTTGGGTTTCTACCTTGGGTTTCTTCACTAGAGCAGCAGCTGATTTGCCGTTTCATGAAGTATCCCTTCTTGCCCTTGCCCTTCTTGAAACTAGTGGTTTCACCAACCATCAACAATTGATGCTCCTTGATTTCTACTTTCGCGGTGTCAAACATCGCGAATACCTCAAGGATCATCATATCTATCCCTGATATGTTATAGTTCATCACGAAGCTCTAACAGCTTGGTGGCAATGACTTTGGAGAACCATCACTGTCTTATCTGGAAGATCAACTCCCACTCGATTCAAATGATTGTTGTACTCAGACAATCTGAGCACAAGCTCAACAATTGAGCTTTTCTCCTTAGTTTGCAGGTTAAGAAAGTCATCGGAGGTCTTATACCTCTTGACATGGGCACGAGCCTGAAATCCCAATTTCAGCCCTCAAAACATCTCATATGTTTCGCGATGTTTCAAAAACGTCTTTGGTGCCTTAACTCTAAACCGTTTAACTGAACTATCACGTAGTTATCAAAATGTGTATGTCAGATGTTCGCAACAACCATAGACAACGTTCGAGGTTCAGCACACTGAGCGGTGCATTAAGGACATAAGCCTTCTATGAAGCAATGAGGACAATCCTCAGTTTACGGACCTAGTCCGCATAATTGCTACTATCAACTTTCAACTAATTTTTCTCTAGGAACATATCTAAACAGTAGAACTATAGCGTGAGCTATGACATAATTTGCAAAAACCTTTTCACTATGTTCAGGATAATTAAGTTCATCTTATGAACTCCCACTCAGATAGACATCCCTCTAGTCATCTAAGTGATTACATGATCCGAGTCAAACTAGGCCGTGTCCGATCATCACGTGAGACGGACTAGTCATCATCGGTGAACATCTTCATGTTGATCGTATCTACTATACGACTCATGCTCGACCTTTCGGTCTCCGTGTTCCGAGGCCATGTCTGTACATGCTAGGCTCGTCAAGTTAACCCTAAGTGTTTCGCGTGTGTTCCGAGGCCATGTCTGTACATGCTAGGCTCGTCAACACCCGTTGTATTTGAACGTCTGAATAAAACACCCGATCATCACGTGATGTTTTGAAACAGCGAACTGTCGCAATGGTGCACAGTTAGGGGAGAACACTTCTT
The DNA here is from genome assembly GCF_002162155.2 of Triticum dicoccoides. Taxonomy (NCBI): domain Eukaryota; kingdom Viridiplantae; phylum Streptophyta; class Magnoliopsida; order Poales; family Poaceae; genus Triticum; species Triticum dicoccoides. Next base: position 504,957,423 of record NC_041383.1, read on the forward strand.
GAAATTGTTGTAAGGGATCATCTTATTTACTACCGTCGTTCTAAGCAAATAAGATGTATAAACATGATAAACATCACATGCAATCAAATAGTGACATGATATGGCCATCATCACTTTGCTCCTTTTGATCTCCATCTTCGGGGCTCCATGATCATCATCGTCACCGGCATGACACCATGATCTCCATCATCATGATCTCCATCATCGTGTCTTCATGAAGTTGCCTCGCCAACTATTACTTCTACTACTATGGCTAACGGTTAGCAATAAAGTAAAGTAATTACATGACGTTTAAGTTGACACGCAGGTCACAAATAAATAAAGACAACTCCTATGGCTCCTGCCGGTTGTCATACTCATCGACATGCAAGTCGTGATTCCTACTACAAGAACATGATCAATCTCATACATCACATATCACATCCTTTTTGGCCATATCACATCACATAGCATACCCTGCAAAAACAAGTTAGACGTCCTCTAATTGTTGTTTGCATGTTTTACGTGGCTGCTATGGGTTTCTAGCAAGAACGTTTCTTACCTACGCATGAACCACAACGTGATATGCCAATTGCTATTTACCCTTCATAAGGACCCTTTTCATCGAATCCGATCCGACTAAAGTGGGAGAGACAGACACCCGCCAGCCACCTTATGCAACTAGTGCATGTTTGTCGGTGGAACCGGTCTCACGTAAGCGTACGTGTAAGGTTGGTCCGGGCCGCTTCATCCCACGATGCCGCCGAATCAAGATAAGACTAGTAACGGCAAGCATATTGAACAATATCGACGCCCACAACTACTTTGTGTTCTACTCGTGCAAAGAATCTACGCAATAGACCTAGCTCATGATGCCACTGTTGGGGAACGTAGTAGAAATTCAAAATTTTCCTACGTGTCACCAAGATCTATCTATGGAGAGACCAGCAACGAGTAGAAAGGAGAGTGCATCTACATACCCTTGTAGATCGCTAAGCGGAAGCGTTCAAGTGAACGGGGTTGATGGAGTCGTACTCGTCGTGATTCAGATCACCGATGATCCTAGTGCCGAACGGACGGCACCTCCGCGTTCAACACACGTACAGCTCGACGATGTCTCCCACGCCTTGATCCAGCAAGGAGAGAGGGAGAGGTTGAGGAAGACTCCATCCAGCAGCAGCACAACGGCGTGGTGGTGATGGAGGAGCGTGGCAATCCTGCAGGGCTTCGCCAAGCACCTACGGGAGAGGAGGAGGTGTCACGGGAGGGAGGGAGGCGCCAAGGGCTCAGATATGGATGACCTCCCTCCCCTCCACTATATATAGGGGCAGGGGAGAGGGGGGAGGCGCAGCCTTGCCCCCTCCTCCAAGGAAGGGGTGCGGCTAAGAGGGGGGAAGGAGTCCATCCTCCCCAAGGCACCTCGGAGGTGCCTTCCCCCTTTAGGACTCTCCCCTTTTTCCTATATCTTGGCGCATGGGCCTCTAGGGGCTGGTGCCCTTGGCCCATGTAGGCCAAGGCGCACCCCCTACAGCCCATGTGGCCCCCCGGGGCAGGTGGCCCCACCCGGTGGGCCCCCGGGACCCTTCCGGTGGTCCCGGTACAATACCGATGACCCCGAAACTTGTCCCGATGGCCGAAACAGGACTTCCTATATATAAATATTTACCTCCGGACCATTCCGGAACTCCTCGTGACGTCCGGGATCTCATCCGGGACTCCGAACAACATTCGGTAACCACATACAAACTTCCTTTATAACCCTAGCGTCATCGAACCTTAAGTGTGTAGACCCTACGGGTTCGGGAGACATGCAGACATGACCGAGATGTTCTCCGGTCAATAACCAACAGCGGGATCTGGATACCCATGTTGGCTCCCACATGTTCCACGATGATCTCATCGGATGAACCACGATGTCAAGGACTCAATCAATCCCGTATACAATTCCCTTTGTCTAGCGGTATGGTACTTGCCCGAGATTTGATCGTCGGTATACCGATACCTTGTTCAATCTCGTTACCGGCAAGTCTCTTTACTCGTTCCGTAACACATCATCCCGTGATCAACCCCTTGGTCACATTGTGCACATTATGATGATGTCCTACCGAGTGGGCCCAGAGATACCTCTCCGTTTACACGGAGTGACAAAATCACAATCTCGATTCGTGCCAACCCAACAGACACTTTCAGAGATACCCGTAGTGTACCTTTATAGCCACCCAGTTACATTGTGACGTTTGGCACACCCAAAGCACTCCTACGGTATCCGGGAGTTGCACAATCTCATGGTCTAAGGAAATGATACTTGACATTAGAAAAGCTTTAGCATACGAACTACATGATCTTGTGCTAGGCTTAGGATTGGGTCTTGTCCATCACATCATTCTCCTAATGATGTGATCCCGTTATCAACGACATCCAATGTCCATGATCAGGAAACCGTAACCATCTATTGATTAACGAGCTAGTCAACTAGAGGCTTACTAGGGACATGGTGTTGTCTATGTATCCACACATGTATCTGAGTTTCCTATCAATACAATTCTAGCATGGATAATAAACGATTATCATGAACAAGGAAATATAATAATAATCAATTTATTATTGCTATTATTGCCTCTAGGGCATATTTCCAACAGGCTCTTCACGAAGAGCCCTCTTACCTTCTCTCTCATCTTCTCTTTCCTTCAACTAAGAAGAAATATACTAGTTTATTCCTTATAACCCGCTGACTCAGCTCTATTGTACTTGCTCTTAGCAACATCATCTATTTTACCTAGATAAGTGTGATGTTACCACCTATGTTACTCTCAGTGTGGACAGTCTAACATATTATGTTACCACTTCTCATTAACTGCTTGCCATGAAAGCAAAATTTTCTTGAAGTGCGCTATGTTACTCCCACTATAACTAGCCTTAAATCGAAAAACAAAAAAAAAATCGAGATAAGCCCTATAAACCAGAAAGGAGGAAGTATATGATTAAGCTGATGGCACAGGTAATTAAATGTCCTCGGTGATTACTGTTTCCCTTGCTTTATTCGAAAAGGAGTACTAGACAAAATTAGTGTAGCTCACGGAATCTGAATGTGACAATCTATTACGGTAGAAGATCATGCAGGAAGCTAATTTAATGGTTTTAGCAAAGATTACACAACTCTGTTTTCTTGCGGGCAATTTAGAGAGGTTAATTCAAACAAAGGCATTCACAGGACAATCAGACAGAAGGCTTACCACGAGGAAGCTAGGAGTCACATTGAGCCAGCTCTCCGTCATGTGTGCAAGCATTCTTGACACAAAGATGCGATGGGATATTAGCTGATTGAATTACATGTTGAATATCAAAGAAAAGGAAATTGCTAGCTGTCCCTCCAATTTCAACTAAGATGCGAGTTTTGCAAACTTGCACCATCTCTAGGCAGTCCACCTCCAACAACACATGCGAGTAGCAACACAGTTGCAAACCGTACACCCCCTTGCAAAGAAATTGCATTCGCTATAAGTGGTTCACAAATACCAATATGCAGCTTGCACCAAGCATCAAGGAAGGCGTTCGACGAACGCGCCATGCCTCCCACCTTGCTAGTGGCTTCGTCGGTGGTGTTCTTGACGACGTCGTGGTTCGGTGGGCACCAGCCGTGGCACGGAAGGACCGGCTACAACTCGAGCAAAGCAAGGGCTTCCTTGGTCCTCCTCATGGATGTTTTTGGATCTACTCCTTCATCGTCATGTTCTAGACGATTGTGCGAATGCCATGTGGTCCACATGATGGTGATAATTTGTTATCGTTCTCCATTAGTGAACTTAGGTCAACTTCTGTAGCAGCCCTACTTAATAGTACTCAAGAGTATAGTGTATATCTACTTAAACAACATTTTAAAGGTCAAGGTCATAAATGTGATGCATTGTAACATCTCAATTTTCAATTTGGATGTTATACATACATCATTCATATGCATCCATGATTTATTGCATTTTGTTGTTTAGTTTTGTTTGCGTTTTGATCCAAAGACCTTAAGCAACTCAAGGACCAATTTGAGAGAGTTGGAGGTTTCACAAAAATCCAATTTTGGTTTATCAAAATTTGGTGATTGGATCAAATTGTTTTTCAAAATTATTTTTCCAAATATTTTAAAAATAATGAGAGAAGATAGTATGACTTCTTCAATTCAATAGAAAAATATTGGAAATTGAATTTTGAATTTTGAAGAGTTTATTTGATTTTATTCGCTAGTTTATTTTTTTAGTTAGCTAAGTAATTAGCACTATAATGTTTGTTTTTAGTTTAGGCATTTAAGTCCAGAAAAACATTCACGAGGTCACTAATAAGGCCATTTAGCCACATGAATTTTTCTGGATTTTTTAGGAGTATATTTATATTTTTTCGAGTGTTTTTAGTCTTTGAAAAATTGTTTAAAAAAACTCTGCTGAAACTGGGCTGGCCCAGCTGAGAGCCAGGCCACAGCCCAGCTCCCCTCGCGCCCAACTGACTCGGGAGGAGTCCCAGTCGTCGCCGCCGCCGGAGTCCGGTCGGACTCCGACTCCGCCTCGCCTCGCCCCTCCTCCAAGTCGCCCCCTTCCCCTCTTTATAAGCTGGAGCCCCGACGCCTCTCCACCCGGTCCCGAGTTGTCGCCGCCTCTCAACCCCGTCCCGAGCCGCAGCCGCCCACGCACAGCGCCGCTGCCGAGCCGCACTTTGCCGCCGCTGCCGCTAGCTGCCGGAGCCCTGCCGCTCCAAGCCCCGCCGCGGACGCCCCGCCTCGCCCGAAGACCGCCGCCGCCGCCGAACCTTGTCGCCACCGTTGACCGAACCGGCCGAACGGTATAAACCGATCCGCCGCCAGTTTTTTCTCAGTTTATTCTTTTAGATCGGTTTTTTATAGTCTCGCTTAATTAGCGAACGTTCACTCGGTTAGATCTGTCAACGAACATTTTCGTTTGTTAGTCTCTGTTAGCGGGCGTTCGTCCGATATATTTTTCTTTTTTTGTTTATTTTTCGTCCAGGGACCTATCCGCAAATAGTTGTATCACAGTTTAGCCCCTGATCTTCAAACTAGCGTAACTTTTAGCTTGGTTGTCCAAATTAAATGAAACCAATGCCTAAATATTCAGAGCGGTCCCCTCTATCCAGTAAACCAACTTGAACATGATTTTGATAATTTAAAATTTGAGTTTAGTTTAGATTAGTATTTGATCTTGTTTTGTTTGTATCTTGAGTTTCGTAAGTCTGTTTGAGTTGATTCTTTTTGCAAATCGTAGCTAATCACGTGTACTATTGTTAAGATCTAATGCACATAAAAATAATGCTGTTAGAATATTTTTTCTGTTTAGTTTAGTTATTTGATTGTTTAGGTTTGATTTGGATCTTTTCTCGATTTCTCTTTGCATCGTTTGCTTGACTGCTTATATATGCTATTGTTTGTCTACGCTAGATTTTTCGGAGTGTGAAGCTTGTTACTATGAATATCTAGAGTTTTCCAATCGTCAGCAAGGCAAGTTACACTTTGACCATACTTTTCTATACCCAGTTTTTACTATGCATTAGTTTGCCCGTCAAATATTTGCATGAGTAGGATTTGGGAACATGTGGTTTGGTTGTAGTACCTGAGGTAGGAACCTATTACCTTTGATCACCCCGGGAATATACGTTATGCTCAAATATTGCTTAGCCATGCACGTAGATGGGGATTGGATCGTGATGTACATGGAAGTTGTGAGAGATTATAATTTTTGGACAACATTAAGGTGGCAACTTTAATACACATCTGGGTGGATTGGTTGGGGCACCTGGAGAAACAAGTGCTTGCCCTTGGGAATCTTGGAGTACCCGTGTGATTTTCCCTCGGTTCGCCACCCAGGCTCAATGGGATCATATGATATTTCATGCCTAGAAACTTCCGTGCGCAGCCACAAGCCATTATGGGCTTTGGCATAGTTGAGTAAGTTGTGTGGGCTCTTGAAGAGGTGGACTAGCAGATGTAGGGAAAAGTAGGTACGGGTCTACCCAAAGTAGAGAGTTAATGCTTTAGAAAGACTATGTCTCGATCTTCCAATCATGGATGCGGTCGAGTATTGTGGGGAAAAGTGCACAACCTCTGCAAAGTGTATAAACTAATCATGATTAGCCGTGTCCCCAGTTATGGACATCTTGAGTATCTAGAAGTGGATATTGTTGTTGATCTCATCACTCCTTAATTAATGAATTGGGTTTAGTGATGATACTTGGTGATTTGAGTTGGAGGAACCTTCTCAAATATTGTTATAAACTTTGTAGTAAATAAAATTTATTCCTTTCGTAGGGAAAAATTAGCTTAATGCAAAACATTAAACTTAGAGCCTCCACCAGCCAAATATGCATGTAGATATAGTTTCTTGCATTCATTTTCTCTATAGTGTAACTCTGCCAGCATATTCCATGTGCTGACCCGGGGAGTCCTGGATTAGGGGGTATCCGGACAGCCGGACTATATACATCGTCCGGACTATAGAAGCGTCAAGATACAAGACTCAAGACTTCAGCTCGTGTCCGGATGGGACTCTCCTTTGCGTGGAAGACAAGCTTGGCAATCCAGATATTATATTTCCTTCCTTGTAACCGACTCCATGTAAACCCTAGCTCTCCGGTGTCTATATAAATCGAAGAGCATGGTCCTTAGAAGGCCGATCATAATTACAATCATACCATCATAGGCTAGCTCCTAGGGTTTAGCCTCTATGATCTCGTGGTAGATCTACTCTTGTACTACTCATATCTTCAATATTAATCAAGTAGGAAGTAGGGTTTTAACTCCATCGAGAGGGCCCGAACATGGGTAAATATTGTGTCCCTTGCTTCCTGTTACCATCAGCCTAAGACGCACAGATTGGGACCCCCTACCCGAGATCCGCCGGTTTTGACACCGACATTGGTTCTTTCATTGAGAGTTCCTCTATGTCGTCGCTGCAAAGGCTCGATGGCTCGTCTCGTTGTCAAGGACGACATCACCTCTGGGGGAACACTGGCTGTAGGCCAGACTCTCCGGCTTGGAGGCTTCATTATGACCGCCCCATCGACTGTCGCGCCGACGATGGCCTCTCGGGTCATCACGCATAACCTTGGCATCAATTCGGAGCTTGCCGAGAAGATGGATCCGATTGAGTTCTCCTCCCTTAATGAGCTCTTGGATCGCATCGCCGCTTTGTGAGTTGCCATGGACTATAACCGGATTGGGCTTAAACCCGACCGAAGGGACATTAGATCCCTCCCCGTCACCCATGAGATAGCGGTAGTGGAGGAACCACACGTGGGTTGCCCCTTAACTTTGAGAACGAATTATGTCTAGATCACCAAACTCAGAGAGCCGAACACCCACCCAAAGGAAGACATGACCCAGGTCCCGGACTTAGAATCGGGCGTTGGGCCAAAGGGATTAGGTAATACTCCAAATCTCAAACTGTCAGGCTCGGAACTTCCCGTGCCCCCGGGCATCAGATCGGATCAGAATCCGGATTCAGCCAACGACGCTCGCTCGGACTTAAACCATCTCTCCCGTATCAGGCAGGAGCCCCAAGAGACGGTACACCGTTACTGGGCCAGATTTCTCCTTGCTCTTAACAAGGTCAAGGACTGCCACAAGGAGGACGTAGTCTCTCTTTTCTGCAGAAACTGCATGAACAAAGGACTCCTTAATGCTATAAGTCACCATGACATAGTGCACTTTACGGACTTGGCAACCATAGTACAGAAGTATTGCGCATTGGAAAGCGCCTGGAAGACCCAAGCAGAATTTTGGGATAGTACGACCCTCACCAAAACCTTTGTCCGAACTAAACGGCCGAACTCTCGTAAGTTGACCAATTCAATTCCCAAGAAACCAAAGTCTGCCCCAGGGCATGGAACCATATTGGAAGGATGGCTCAATGGGCCATGTAAGCTCCATAGTACGCCGGACGCAATACCAACCCATAACCTTAGGGCATGTTGGATACTCCGGCAGGTAGCAAAAAGTGGCGAGGATCTCCTCGAGTGCCACAAAGCAGAACAACATCCCGCCAAGGAACACAATACGGTACTAACGGTCTTCGAGACCTTCGCCTCAAACAATAGGCGTAAGCGAGCTCATCGAAGCTCCGCTGAAATCTGCCATGTGGCAAAAATAAATCCATGGAACGACACTGCTATAACTTTCAATGCCAGTGACGAACCCCAATTCCAGACCATCCGGGCACCAGCCGCTCTGGTCCTTAGCCCAATAGTGGACGGCTTTCGGCTCACTAAAGTACTCATGGACGGCGGAAGCGGATTAAACTTAATCTACGAAGAAAGACTCAAGAAGATGGAAATTGATAAAAGCCACATTGAACAAAGCGGCACAACCTTCAGGGGAATTATCCCTAGTCGGGAAGCATGGCGCACGAGGAAACTCACACTCGATGTGGTATTCGGCACCCCAGAAAATTACAGATCCGAAGAAATCACGTTCCAAGTGGCTCCCTTCAGCAGCGGATACCACGCCCTTCTAGGGCGAGACGCGTTTGCAAGCTTTCAAGCTATACCCCATTACGGGTACATGAAGCTTAAAATGCCCGGACACAATGGAATTATCACTCTAGCTAGTGATCCGGACGTCGCACTCCATGCCGAAAACAAAACCGCAGCACTAGCCTTGGAAGCACTATCCGGAGCCCTAGCGGCAGAAGAATTAACAACGCTGCGCGCCACCGTGGACAGGGACGACGTGATACTCGACAAGCGACCCAAGTCCACCTCATTCAAACCCGCAGATGAGATAGTCCAATTTCAAGTCCACCCAACGGACCCCACGAAGACAGCTTCCATCGGGACATAATTGAACCCCGCTATGGACGCCGCACTGCATGACTTCTTACGCGAGAATTGGGATATCTTCGCCTGGCACCCATCGGACATGCCGGGCATCCCGCGCGAATTGGCCGAACACAACCTTAACATACTGAAGGGATACAAACCTGTTAAACAGACCCTAAGGCAATTTTCAGAGCCCAAATGGCAAGCCATGGGGGAGGATCTAGCCAAGCTACTTGAGGCCGGATTCATTAGAGATATCAAACATCCGGATTGGCTGGCGAACTTGGTGATGGTACCAAAGAAGGACAAATCCTGGCGCCTGCGCGTCGACTTCAAAGACCTTAACAAGGCTTGCCCCAAGGATCCCTTTCCCCTCCCTCGCATCGATCAAATCATCGATGCCACAGCAGGACATGACTCGCTGTGTTTTCTCGACGCATACTCTCGATACCATCAAATAAAGATGGCAGAATCCGACCAAGCTGCAACAGCTTTCATAACGCCATATGGCCCTTTCTGCTTCAACACTATGCCTTTCGGGCTTAAGAATGCCGGAGCAACCTATCAACACATGATTCAAACATGCCTGGAAAAGAAAATCGGCAAAACAGTGGAGGCATACGTGGACGACATAGTCATAAAAACAAGACACGTCGAAACCCTAATAGACGACTTGAGTCTTACGTTCGACAACCTACGAACATACGACATCAAGCTGAACCTGGAGAAATGCGTTTTCGGCGTCCCCTCCGGAAAACTGCTGGGCTTCATCGTTTCCAATAGAGGAATTGAAGCTAATCCGACAAAAATCCGAGCTTTGTCGCAGTTGGCTATACCAACAGACCTCAAACACATCCAGAAACTAGCTGGATGCGTGGCTGCTTTGAGCCGCTTTATCTCCAGGTTAGGAGAAAAGGCGTTGCCTATTTACTGCCTTCTTCGGCGCACCAAACACTTCGTGTGGACGGATGCAGCCGCGGCCGGACTCGATGAAATAAAGACCTTATTGGCCAATAATCTAGTCCTAACAGCGCCAAATATCGGCGAACCTATGCTGCTGTACATAGCTGCAACACATCAAGTTGTAAGCGCAGTACTCGTCGTCGAACAAGAGGTTGACGGATACAAATTCCCGCTACAGAAGCCGGTTTATTACGTATCCATGGTCCTCACCCCATGCAAATACCGATACCCACACTATCAAAAAATAGCATACGCGGTCTTCATGGCATCCAAAAGCTACGACACTACTTTCAGGAGTGTTCGATTATGGTGGCCTCCGAAGTACCACTAAATGATATAATAAATAACCGCGATGCCACGGGCCGGATCGCCAAATGTGCCATTGAGCTCCTTCCGTTCGACATAATATACAAGCCTCGGTGGGCTATCAAGTCGCAAGTATTAGCTGACTTTGTCGCCGAATGGACGGAGGCCGAACTCCCTAAAGAGTATGGCGCATACTCTAACTGGATCATGCACTTCGACGGTTCTAAAATGTTGGCCGGACTGGGAGCGGGTGTAGTCCTGACGTCTCCCACCGGAGACACGGTCCAATACGTCCTCCAAATATTATACACAGACTCCAACAATACAGCCGAATACGAGGCTCTGTTGCACGGTCTTCGGATGGCAGTCTCTATGGGCATCCAACGCCTAGAAGTGCGCGGGGATTCAAACCTCGCAATATCACAAATAAATGGAGACTTTGATGCCAAGGATCCGAAAATGGCAGCCTATCGTAATGCCGTCCTTAAAATATCAGCTCGGTTCGAGGGGCTCGAATTCCACCATGTGGCTCGAGAAAACAATCAAGCGACAGATGTCCTTGCCTGCATCAGCGCTAAATGCGACCCTATCCCACCTAACATATTCCTGGAAAGGCCGTTCAAGCCATCCGTGGTATGGGAAGGGGAGTCCGGCAATACCATCACGGATCCGAATACATCCCCAGATTCTGAACTATCAGACATAATTGGAGGCTCCACCACCGAAATAACATCGCCAGCCCACGAAATAATGGCTGTTATCGCCCCGTGGACTGAGCCTTTCTTGGCCTACCTAAATAGGCAGGAGCTCCCCGAAGACCAAAATGAAGCACGCTGCATCGTTCGGTGTTTTAAAGCTTACAAGTTCCATGAAGGGGAACTCTATAAGAAAAGTGCTATCAGAGTTCTCCAAAGGTGCATCTCCAAAGAGGAAGGGCGGCAGCTCTTAGCTGAAATCCATGCCGGACTGGGTGGGCACCATGCCGCGGCTCGAGCACTAGTCAGCAAGGCCTTCCATACAGGTTTCTATTGGCCGACGGCCCGAGCAGACGCACACGACCTTGTCCAACACTGCGTCGGTTGCCAGCTCTTTGCCAATCAGAGTCATATGCCCCCTACCGCTCTCCAAACAATCCCCATAACTTGGCCCTTCGCGGTCTGGGGGCTGGATATGGTTGGACCCCTTAAAGGGGGGAGCCACAAGAAAAAATACTTATTGGTCATGGTAGATAAGTTCACCAAATGGATAGAAGCCAAACCAGTGAAAACGGACGAAACCGGACCAGTGATAGACTTTATATCTGGGGTTGTACACCGATACGGTGTCCCCCACAGCATCATCACCGATAACGGCTCAAATTTCACGGTCGATGAGGTGAAATCTTGGTGCGACAAAATGGGCATTAAGCTCGACTATGCTTCCGTCTACCATCCTCAAACAAATGGCCAGGTCGAATGGGCAGACGGTCTCATCATGAGCGGCATCAAACCCAGACTAGTGCGATGCTTGATAGAGTCGGATACTCATTGGGTCGAGGAGCTCGACTCCGTACTCTGGGGGCTGCGAACCACGCCGAATCGCACCACCGGATATACACCATTCTTTATGGTGTACGGTGCGGAAGCATTACTACCCTGCGACATAATACATGATTCGCCACGCGTACGCATGTACAAAGAGAAGGAAGCCGAGCTAGATCGGTAGGATAACTTGGACGCCCTGGAGGAGGAGCACGACGTCGCGAAGGCCCGTTCTGCATTCTATCAGCAACAGGCTCAATGATACTAAAGCAGAGAAGTGCGGGCTAAAACTTATAATATTGGCGAACTCGTTCTACGCTTACCAGAGAAGAAGAAGGACAAGCTCAAACCCAAGTGGGAAGGCCCCTTCATCATTGACAAAGTTCTCACTGGAGGAGTGTACCGCTTACGCAATGTGTCTGATAATAGACTCGAGCCGAACCCATGGAACATGGCCAGACTCCAGAGATTCTACGCCTAGCACCGAACTCAGTGTTCGTCTCCTTAACCCTCCTTTCTCAATTATGCTCCCTCCCTTTTCCTTTCTCGCTCTTTTTCTCTTCACACAAAGTATTTAATATAGTACAGATTCCCGGATTATTCTGGCCGCACTATGTGTGCAATTAATACCTGGGGCTTCCTATACGGAAGCTAAACATAACTTACTCTAAAGGGCTTTTTGCCCATCATACATGTATTTTCCATGTGTGCCTTTTATTCACCATTATATGCATCGATATGACTTAAGACGTGGCCAAGCTGGGTTGCCTGGCTCCTGTGTTTATGCCCTATGTTCCCGTTAATTCGGCTAGGGCATAAGGGGAGCACCTCTGCGATTGTTACTGCCAGTTGAGCCGGATGTGTACCTCAGACTGGGTGAAGCCGAAAGCTAGTTTCCTTAAGAGAATATTCGGTCGGTGAATAAAAGATGTCTTCGTTTATTATAACATTAATCCCCAGAAGTTTTGTATCCTGCGCTTCGGTTCACAGTCCGGACATGTGCCTTGACACATGCTTACCTAGGGAAAGGAACCCTTAACGGAACTATTCTCCCTGGAAGATGTTTCTTACTATCCATGTAATATAACATAACTAGTTGAGTACTTGTCTGTTCAAGCACTTATGACCCCTACGCCTGGTTTCCACGCATACTCCGGTTTTGTATAACCGAGCGGGTATTCGGACACACCCCGGACTTTAGGACCCGGGGGCTGAAGCAAAAAGGTCCGCCATGACAAATGATTTTAATCCGGCTAGGGGCTACTTATGTCCATCGAATTACACAGTCATTTGGACTGACTATATTCATCCTCTATACCATCCAACAAGCTATCTAGCTTACAATCCTGTTGAGAATACTTTGCGGCTAACGGCACCTGGTCATATACCAGACTCACGGGAATTTCTTGCCCATCTGGCCCAGCCGGTCCAACTTCGGCCATATGGTTCGGGTCCAGCTTGGTGTAGCGCGTCTTCACCATAGCCCATGCTTCTCTTGCACCTTGCCGGCAGGCTGATATCTTCCACAAACAGAAGCGCCGCCGTCCTCCTTGAAGCATGTCCACAAGCCCCCCATGCCATTTGGCGGGGAGCTTGATGGCCACAGAGACTGCGCAATGCCCTGCATCACCTGCCGAGCTTGCTCGTGCAGTTGTGAGAGGTCCTGCAGTAAGTCACCTGCAGATGCGGGCATCTCCTCCTCAGGGCGACCCGTTAGCATTCCTACAAACACAACTTTTTCAATATACTTCCTCGCCGAACTATGCTACAGTTCGTCTAGGCACTTACCATACATGCCGTGGCGAAACCTTTTGTTCTCCTTTACGGAGTCTGCCAGCTGTGCACGGACGTCTTTCAATTCTACATCCAGCCGAACATTGGCATCTTGGAGAGCATTCTTCTCCCGCTTAACTTGCGTAAGAATGCGCTCACCGGCCTTTAGTTGCCTCTGGAGATGCGACTCGTCATCCCTCCCGCCCTCCGGATTTACTCCGGGGTTGTCTACAGAACTTTCTGTTAAATTTGTCGTACCAGCCAGTTGCCAACTGGTGCGTTTTCATATAATTGAGATAAATGTTACCATATGAGGCCTTTTGGGATTCCTCTAGCTTGGTAACTGTGGCCCTCAGTTGGGTCTTGCACTCCTCTAGCTCTCGAGACAACTGCTCATTCTTATCTACAAGAACCTACGCATAAATTGATACTTAAAACTGTTGTTTCAATCGTTTCAAGTCTCAGGGGCTACTACTATACATGCTCATCAAACTTTCTTACCCGTATATCTTTGGTATACCGGACTGTCGCCCGGGCGAGTCCGCTTTGAGCAGCTCGGATGTATGCGTCTCCCGAATTAAAAGCATTAAATGCCTCTTCGGAAAAGATGTTGTTGCGAAGCACGGCCCGTCGATGCTGGTGATGCATGGCGCTCTCTACTTCTGAATTTGTGGCAGAGAGCATATCTTCGTCCTTTGTCGGAGGACTATGCGGCGTCGGCCCTACGTCCGCCTCCTCTCTTGAAGTTGGTCCTGGAGCCCGACTAGTGGAGGCGTGGTTGGCGGGATCCCCGGATAGTCTGGGTGCTCCTCTTCCTGCCATGATGTAAAGGGTGCTGTTATACTTCAAATAAACAATAATTACATGACAGGTTGTTTTCTTACCTCTGTAGAGGCGTGTCGGCTCTAACCGCCTTCCTCTTGAGCCTACCCAATCCGGACGCCTATGTCTGACGGGTCCCTAGGGGCTCGGCCCTGCGCTCCGAATGTCGCTTCTGCAAAAAACGCGACGCTTCAGGGATAAGGTGTGACATCGGGAAAGAGTCCTCTTCGGAGGATCGAGTCTTTGGCTTGGCTTACATGCGACGAGGGTAGCAGTCCGGGATAATCAGCAGTAATGGCCACTGAGGCGCCGTCACGGCTCGCCCGATAAAATATCCCGTAGACAAGCTCCACGGCCGCATCTGGGTCTTCTTCGAGTCCTGGATCCAGGGCCCTTTCGGGGTCCTCTGGGTGTGGGGAAGGGCTGGAGATTGCTTCTACGGCCCTCCTCAGCTCCTGCTCGGAAATATCGATGCAGGTAACTTTAGCAAAGAACGCCACAATAAGTGAAGCGAGAAAATAAATGATGACTTACCCAGTTTGGGGGGTTATACATGGAGAATCCATCCCGCGGTTTGATGTGGAGAAAGTCTTCCTCTTCTCCTTTGTATAGGTCGGACAGTATCCTTGCCAGAGCGGTGGGGGAGTCTGGACCCTTACGGCCACAGCGGGTGGCATCGTCCGTCCCGTTGAAGTGCCACATGGGATTGCCCCGATATTGAAGCGGTTGCACTCCCCGCATTATGCATATTGCCATGACCTCGACTATCGTCAGTCCAGATTTGGCCAGTAACTTTATCCTGCTCATCAGGAAATGTATTTCTCTGGAATCCTCTTCTTGGGGGCCTCGGGGGCGCCAGCTTAGACGTGCCCTCGGCGGGGTGTTACTGAACTTGGGGATTCTTGTCCGGACTGGATCCGGAAGGGGAGCATTGTCGATATAAAACCACTCTGAAGCCCAGTTATCTAGAGCCTTCTTGGGAGTGCCGGATAGGTATCCGGTCTCAGCGATACGCCATACTTCGGCCCCACCCACTTGACATAGGGATTCTCCCTGGTTGCGGGGGACAAGGCAGAACAGCTTCTTCCACAATCCGAAATGAGCCTCGCAGCCTAGAAATAGCTCACAAAGGGCGACATACCCTGCTATATGTAGTTTGGAGGCTGGGGTAAAGTTGTGCAACTGGAGGCCATAGAACTCTAGAAGATCACGAAGGACTGGATGAATAGGAAACCCGACGCCCCTTAACAGATGCGAAATTAAGCATATTCGCTCCTCTGGAGACGGATTGGGAGATCTCTCTGCTTGTTCTCCGCCGTTATAGGTGGCCACTCCAGCCCAGTCAGGGACCATGAACGCCGGCGGGAGGAGCCCTTGGGTTTGTAACTTTATCAAACGGCTATGAGAAACTGAACACTCTCCCCAGTCCCCCGGCTTGGGGCAAGGGGAGCAAGCAGGAGAGCTGCGACGACCGGCCATGTTGGAATGGTTTTTTCTGGGCGCTCTATTGGATGCTTACTCGAGGAGGGAGAGTGGGGTTTGGTTCTAGGAATCCCCCATCTCTTCAAATAGAACATTAGCCCGAAGGACCGAGGGTGGCAAATGCAAAAATGCCTCGACTCCTCGCATTCGCTCGACACGTGGAAATGGTCATTATTGAAACACTGAAGCCGAGGAGTACAGCATTGATGAGATGTCGGACACTGTTCATCATGATGGGTACATTGGAGTATTCGGAGGAGGAACCCGCCTTGCAATGCCAAAAACAAGACTGCGCGCCAGACTCATCGTCATTGAAGCCTGGTTCACGGGCTACTGAGGGAGTCCTGGATTAGGGGGTATCCGGACAACCGGACTATATACATCGTCCGGACTATAGAAGCGTCAAGATACAAGACTCAAGACTTCGGCTCGTGTCCGGATGGGACTCTCCTTTGCGTGGAAGACAAGCTTGGCGATCCGGATATTATATTTCCTTCCTTGTAACTGACTCCATGTAAACCCTAGCTCTCCGGTGTCTATATAAACCGGAGAGCATGGTCCTTAGAAGGCCGATCACAATTACAATCATACCATCATAGGATAGCTCCTAGGGTTTAGCCTCTACGATCTCGTGGTAGATCTACTCTTGTACTACTCATATCTTCAATATTAATCAAGCAGGAAGTAGGGTTTTACCTCCATCGAGAGGGCCCGAACCTGGGTAAACATTGTGTCCCTTGCTTCCTGTTACCATCAGCCTAAGACGCACAGATCGGGACCCCCTACCCGAGATCCGCCAGTTTTGACACTGACACTGACCTACACGGCTGCAACGTCTCATGTTGCAGACTTTACCGAGGAAGAATAAGGTGCGATAGGTCGTTGTCATGCACTCAGCTATGCCGTTGGAGTTGATGGACTCTTTTATCTTTGAAGCTTCCGCAGTTATTTAGTTTAGATGGCCTTGAGCCAATTTATTTGTGTAACAGATACTCTTTATGAGGACCTCGATGTAATAAGTATGTGATTGAAACTTCCTCGAGTACTGTGTGTGTCAGCATACCGAACCAGGGATGACACTTAAGCACAGAGACTATCGTCCATTGGGATTGTGGTTGCTACAAGATGGTATCAGAGCACACATTGACTGTAGGACACGACCATTAGAAAAAGCCACAGGATACTCTTCTCTGTTCATTTCTAATTCTCCTCTACTTCTACTTTATAGATGGCAGACCCCAGGAACAAGTTCACTCAGCCGGATGGCGACACCTCTTTCGGACAACACTTGAAGGAAGTCACGAAATACCTGAACATCAGACTACCAAGCTTCACTAGAACCTTCACTGCAACTTTACTGGAAGAGGAGCACTGGAGGATCATTGTGTACCTGGGAGGACGTTTTTACCAATAACGGAGCCCATTGATTTTACCTTGGATGCACCAAGCTGGAACTTGGGAAAGAGCATGGCAGCCCACATCACCTTTGGACGTATTTGTGAGGTGTACCACAAGGATCTTGAAGACACCGTCTATCAGATATGTGGACGCCGAGACGAGGAATAGGAGATGATTCGCACCAGGATGGGCGGATCAATTGCAGCCTACATTCAGGAGATGGATCTACACATTCGTCGATATGAGAACCAGATGTGCGCTATCATGAAGAAGACCAAGAAGTTGATGAAGAGGAATATCGAGCTAGAAGAGGAACTCAAGTCAACACGCAATGGATATGAAGAGGAAATTGTTGTGCCACTGGAGAAGCATGAAGAACTGAAGAAGAAGCTAGGAATACCCGTGGTGAACTAGAAGCAAGAACCTGAAGTGGATATTCGTTCGAAGGACTACATTATATTGGACGACACCGACACCGACAGTGATGCAGATGATGACATTGATGATGATTATGAAGATGAAACTGGAGGTGACATTATGGAGTCTTCCACCGATCAAAATTTCTAGACGACCGCCATGTTACTAGTAGTATTCCTCCAAGTAGTTAGAATCGATCGTTTTGTAGTAGTAGTTTGGATCGTTTGTGTGAATCTTGTGTGATGTTGAGTGGTGTGAATTGAATGTATTTGCCTCATATGCATATGGGTAGTGAAATCTCTCATAGACCCTATTCTATTATGTCTCTCACCCCCTCTAACCCGTTAGATGCCTCCGAGATGTGACCCCAGATTCGTCTTCCCACCGGACCTCACCTAGTTGATTCAGCAGCAGAATGCCTTGATGCAGATGTTAGTCCAGAACCAGAACCAAAACCAAGGCAACAACAACAACAACCAACCGCCACCACCCCCTGTTGACAACCTAGCCAATTTTCTGAGGTTGAATCTACCGCTGTTTTCTAGCAGCACCTGGCCGATTGTTGTAGATGATTGGCTCCGCAAGATTGGAAGAGAGCTGACCACTGATGGATGCACGGATGCGGAGAGAGTGTGTTTTGCCGCACATCAGCTTGGTGGACTCGTGGCCTCTTGGTGGGAGAATTTCACCACCACTTACCCCATAGCTACAGTTACATGGGATCAGTTTTAGTAGGCCTTCCGCAATGCACATGTTTCGGCTGGAGCCATGAGTTTGAAGAAGCGTGAGTTTCACAACTTACGCTAAGGGAGTCATACAGTGGGACAATATGTGGACGAGTTCAGCAAGTTAGCACGCTATGCCCCAGATGATGTGGCCATAGATGCTGCTAAGCAGGAGAAGTTTCTTGAGGGGCTCAACGATGAACTGAGTTCAGTTGATGGTGGTAACCTTCAACAACTACCAGGAGCTGGTAGAACGGGCCCTCATGATAGAACGCAAGCAGCAGCAGATAGACAATCGCAAGAGGAATTATGGACATGGGAGGCACACTTCTAGAGCTCAGCAGAAGCCTCGCTATTCCCCGTACTCGGGAGGACATACTCATAACCATGGAGGGCATAACCATGGAGGACATTCACACAATGGAGGAAGTTCACACAACAACAGTGGCCCTAAGAATGGTAATGGAAATGGAGGAATCAATAGTCAAAGCCGTCCTGCTACCTCTTGAGCATGCGTTGGTTTTTCCCTTGAAGAGGAAAGGGTGATGCAGCAAAGTAGCGTAAGTATTTCCCTCAATTTTGAGAACCAAGGTATCAATCTAGTAGGAGGCCACACTCCAAGTCCCTCGTACCTGCACAAACAAATAAGAACCTTGCAGCCAACGCAATAAGGGGTTGTCAATCCCTTCACGGCCACTTGCAAAAGTGAGATCTAATAGAGATAATAAATATTTTTGGTATTTTTATGATGTAGATTAAAAAGTAAAGATTGCAAAATAAAATAGATCAGAAACTTATATATGATGGAAAATAGACCCAGAGGCCATAGGTTTCACTAGTGGCTTCTCTCAAGATAGCATAAGTATTACGACGGGTGAACAAATTACTGTCGAGCAATTGATAGAAAAGTGCATAATTATGTGAATATCTAGGCATGATCATGTATATAGGCATGACGTCCGCGACAAGTAGATCGAAACGATTCTGCACCCACTACTATTACTCCACACATCGACCGCTATCCAGCATGCATCTAGAGTATTAAGTTCATAAGAACAGAGTAACGCATTAGGCAAGATGACATGATGTAGAGGGATGAACTCAAGCAATATGACACAAACCCCATCTTTTTATCCTCGATGGCAACAATACAATACGTGCCTTGCTGCCCCTGCTGTCACTCGAAAAGGACACCGCAAGACCGAACCAAAAGCTAAGCACTTCTCCCATTACAAGAAAGATAAATCTAGTAGGCCAAACCAAACTGATAATTTGAAGAGACTTGCAAAGATAACAAATCATACATAAAAGAATTCAGAGGAGATTCAAATATTGTTGATAGATAATCTTGATCATGAACCCACAATTCATCGGATCTCGACAAACACACCACAAAAAGAATTACATCGAATAGATCTCCAAGAAGATCGAGGAGAACTTTGTATTGAGAATGAAAGAGAGAGAGAAGAAGCCATCTAGCTAATAACTATCGACCCGAAGGTCTGTGGTAAACTACTCACACTTCATCGGAGAGGCTATGGTGTTGATGTAGAATCCCTCTGTGATCAATTCCCCCTCCGGCGGAGTGCCGGAAAAGTCCCCAAGATGGGATCTCACGGGTACAGAAGGTTGCGGCGGTGGAAATAGGTTTTCGTGGTGCTCCTGGATGTTTTCAGGGTATAAGGGGGGCGCGCCCACCCCCCTAGGGCGCGCCCTCCTGCCTCGTGGCTTCCTCGTCTGCTTCTTGACGTCCACTCCAAGTCTCCTGGATTGCGTTTGTTCCAAAAATAACTCTCCCGAAGGATTCATTCCGTTTGGACTCCGTTTGATATTCCTTTTCTGTGAAACGTTGAAATAGGCAATAAAACAAAAATTTGGGATGGGCCTCCGATTATAGGTTAGTCCCAAAAATGATATAAAAGTGTATAGTAAAGCCCATTAAACATCCAAACCATGTAATATAATAGCATGGAACAATAAAAAATTATAGATACGTTGGAGACGTATCAAGCATCCCCAAGCTTAATTCCTTCTTGTCCTCGAGTAGGTAAATGATAAAAACAGAATTTTTGATGTGGACTGCTACCTAGGATAATTCTCAATGTAATTTTCTTTATTGTGGCATGAATGTTCAGATCCGCAAGATTCAAGACAAAAGTTTAATATCGACATAAAAATAATAATACTGCAAGCATACTAACAAAGTAATCATGTCTTCTCAAAATAACATGGACAAAGAAAGTTGTCCCTACAAAATCATATAGTCTAGCTATGCTCTATCTTCATCACGCAAAGTATTTAATCATGCACAACCCCGATGACAAGCCAAGCAATTGTTTCATACTTTTGATGTTTTCATACTTCAATCTTCACGCAATACATGAGCGTGAGCCATGGATATAGCACTATAGGTGGAATAGAATGGTGGTTGTGGAGAAGACAAAAAGGAGGAGAAGATAGTCTCACATCAACTAGGCATATCAACGGGCTGTGGAGATTCCCATTAATAGATATCAATGTGAGCGAGTAGGGATTGCCATGCAACGGATGCACTAGAGCTATAAATGTATGAAAGCTCAAAAAGAAACTAAGTGGGTGTGCATCCAACTTGCTTGCTCATGAAGACCTAGTGCAATTTGAGGAAGCCCATCATTGGAATATACAAGCCAAGTTCTATAATGAAAAAATTCCCACTAGTATATAAAAGTGATAACATAGGAGACTCTCTATCATGAAGATCATGGTGCTAGTTTGAAGCACAAGTGTGGAAAAAGGATAGTAACATTGCCCCTTCTCTCTTTTTCTCTCATTTTTTTGGTGGGCTTCTTTGGCCTTTTTTTATTTGGGCTTCTTTGGCCTCTTTTATTTTTCATAAAGTTCGGAGTCTCATCCCGACTTGTGGGGGAATCATAGTCTCCATCATCCTTTCCTCACTTGGGACAATGCTCTAATAATGAAGATCATCACACTTTTATTTAATTACAACTCAAGAATTACAACTTGATACTTAGGACAAAATATGACTCTAAGTGAATGCCTTAGGTGGTGTACCGGGATAGGCAATGAATCAAGAGGCGACACGTATAAAAGAATTATGAATGGTGGCTTTGCCACAAATACGATGTCAACTACATGATCATGCAAAAGCAATATGACAATGATGAAGCGTGTCATAATAAACGGAACGGTGGAAAGTTGCATGGCAATATATCTCGGAATGGCTATGAAAATGCCATAATAGGTAGGTATGTCGCTGTTTTGAGGAAGGTATATGGTGGGCGTATGATACCGGCGAAAGTTGCGCGGTATTAGAGAGGCTAGCAATGTTGGAAGGGTGAGAGTGCATATAACCCATGGACTCAACATTAGTCATAAAGAACTCACATACTTATTGCAAAAATTTATTAGTTATCGAAATGAAGTACTACGCGCATGCTCCTAGGGGGATAGATTGGTAGGAAAAGACCATCGCTCGTCCCCGACCGCCACTCATAAGGAAGACAATCAATAAATAAATCATGCTCCGACTTCATCACATAACGGTTCACCATATGTGCATGCTACGGGAATCACAAACTTTAACACAAGTATCTCTCAAATTCACAATTACTCCACTAGCATGACTCTAATATTACCACCCTCATATCTCAAAACAATTACCAAGTATCAAACTTCTCATAGTATTCAATGCACTTTATATGATTGTTTTTATTATACCTATCTTGGATGCCCATCATGTTAGGACTAATTTTATAACCAAAGCAAATACCATGCTGTTCTAAAACACTCTCAAAATAATATAAATGAAGCATGATAGATCAATAATTTCTACAAAATAAAACCACCGCCGTGCTCTAAAAAGATATAAGTCAAGCACTAGAACAAAATTATCTAGCTCAAAAAATATAAGTGAAGCACATAGAGTATTCTAATAAATTCCAATTCATGTGCGTCTCTCCAAAAGGTGTGTACAAAAAGGATGATTGTGGTAAACTAAAAAGCAAAGACTCAAATCATACAAGACGCTGCAAGCAAAACACATATCATGTGGTAAATAAAAATATAGCCCCAAGTAAAGTTACCGATAGACGAAGACGAAAGAGGGGATGCCTTCCGGGGCATCCCCAAGCTTAGGCTTTTGGTTGTCCTTGAATTTTAGCTTGAGGTGCCTTGGGCATCCCCAAGCTTAGGCTCTTGCCACTCCTTATTCCATAACCATCAAATCTTTACCCAAAACTTGAAAACTTCACAACACAAAACTCAACAGAAAAATCTCATGAGCTTCGTTAGTGCAAGAAAACAAACCACCACCTTAAGGTACTGTAATGAACTCATTCTTTATTTATATTGGTGTTAAACCTATTGTATTACAACTTCTCTATGGTTCATACCCCCCCATACTAGCCATAGATTCATCAAAATAAGCAAACAACACATGAAAAACAGAATCTGTCAAAAATAGAACAATCTGTAGCAATCTGTAACTTTCGAATACTTCTGGAACCCTAAACATTCGACAAAAATAGGAAGTCCTATGCAATTTGTCTATTAATCTACTGCAAAAAGAATAAACTAAAAATCACGTCTCTGTGATTTATTAAAATTATTCTCGTGCACACAAAAGTTTCTATTTTTCAGTAGGATTAAATTAACTATCACCCAAGATGATCCTATAGGTTCTACTTGGCAGAAACACTAATTAAAACATAAACCACATCTAAACAGAGGCTAGATGAATTATTTATTATTAAACAGGAACAAAAAGCAAGGAACAAAAATAAAATTGGGTTGCCTCCCAACAAGCGCTATCGTTTAACGCCCCTAGCTAGGCATAAAAGCGAGAATAGATCTACGCATTGCCATTTAATTCATCAATAGAACACTTATAACCCTTAGGAGTTTCCCTCTTTTTAGTGATTATTAAACTCCTAGGCAAGAAATCAAGAAATTCGTTTGTAGCGAAAGGTTCCTTAATGAGAGCGAAAAAATTGGGGTGAACACTTATTGATTTGAGATCCGCATTTTCCTTACTAGAAGATTCACCCTTATTTTTAGGAACATACATCAATTTTGCAATTTTGGTAGGAGGACTAGGCATGAAGACGGGTAACGACCCAAGAAGAAAGCGAAAAGAGGCGAACGGGAAAGAGAGGGTGAATAAAACGGCAAGGTGAAGTGGGGGAGAGGAAAATGAGAGGCAAATGACAAATAATGTAATGCGAGGGATAAGGGTTTGTGATGGTACTTAGTATGTCTTGACTTGAGCGTAGACTCCCCAGCAATGGAGCCAGAAATCCTTCTTGCTACCTCTTGAGCATGCATTGGTTTTTCCCTTGAAGAGGAAAGGGTGATGCAGCAAAGTAGCGTAAGTATTTCCCTCAGTTTTTGAGAACCAAGGTATCAATCTAGTAGGAGGCCACACTCCAAGTCCCTTGTACATACACAAACAAATAAGAACCTTGCAACCAACATGATAAGGGGTTTTCAATCCCTTCACGGACACTTGCAAAAGTGAGATCTAATAGAGATAATAAATATTTTTGGTATTTTTATGATGTAGATTGAAAAGTAAAGATTGAAAAATAAAATAGATCAGAAACTTATATATGATGGAGAATAGACCCGGGGGCCATATGTTTCACTAGTGGCTTCTCTTAAGATAGCATAAGTATTACAGTGGGTGAACAAATTACTGTAGAGCAATTGATAGAAAAGTGCATAATTATGAGAATATCTAGGCATGACCATATACATAGGCATCACGTCCGCGACAAGTAGATCGAAACAATTCTGCATCTACTACTATTACTCCACACATCAACCGCTATCCAACATGCATCTAGAGTATTAAGTTCATAAGAACACAGTAACGCATTAGGCAAGATGACATGATGTAGAGGGATAAACTCAAGCAATATGATATAAACCCCATCTTTTTATCCTCGATGGCAACAATATAATATGCGCCTTGCTGCCCCTGCTCTCACTGGGAAAGGACACTGCAAGATTGAACCCAAAGCTAAGCACTTCTCCCATTGCAAGAAAGATCAATCTAGTAGGCCAAACCAAACTGATAATTCAAAGAGACTTGCAAAGATAACAAATCATGCATAAAAGAATTCAGAGGAGATTCAAATATTGTTCATAAATAATCTTGATCATAAACCCACAATTCATCGGATCTCGACAAACACACCACAAAAAGAATTACATCAAATAGATCTCCAAGAAGATCGAGGAGAACTTTGTATTGAAAATGAAAGAGAGAGAAGAAGCCATCTAGCTATTAACTATGGACCCGAAGGTCTGTGGTAAACTACTCACACTACATCAGAGAGGATATGGTGTTGATGTAGAAGCCCTCCGTGATCGATTCCCCCTCCGACGGAGCGCTAGAAAAGGCCCCAAGATGGGATATCATGGGTACAGAAGGTTGCGGTGGTGGAAATAGGTTTTCATGGTGCTCCTGGATGTTTTCAGGGTATAAGGGTATATATAGGCGAAGGAAGTCAGTCAGGGGAGCCACAAGGGGCCCACGAGGGTGGGGGCGCCCCCACCCCCCTAGGGCGTGCCGTCCTGCCTCGTGGCTTCCTCGTCTGCTTCTTGACGTCCACTCCAAGTCTCCTGGATTGCATTTGTTCCAAAAATAACTCTCCCAAAGGTTTCATTCTGTCTGGACTCCGTTTGATATTCCTTTTATGCGAAACACTGAAATAGGCAATAAAACAACAATTTGGGCTGGGCCTCTGGTTAGTAGGTTAGTCCCAAAAATGATATAAAAGTGTATAGTAAAGCCCATTAAACATCCAAAACAGGTAATATAATAGCATGGAACAATAAAAAATTATAGATATGTTACAGACGTATCACGTCCCAACCCCGCGACACCCACCAAGACGGATCTGAGTAACACTACTTGTTTCAAGTGCGGGAAGACCGGACACTACGCAACTGAATGTTCTAAAGCAGAGAATGGAAATGGCAACAGAAGTTCTGGAAAGAAGCCCAACCCTTTCACCAGAGGTCAGGTGAACCACGTTGGTGTGGAGGAGATTGAGGAGCAGCCCGACGCAGTTGTCGGTAAGTTTTTGATTAATGCATATACAACCCTTGTTCTATTTGATACTGGTGCATCTCATTCATTCATATCAAGGGGATTTGTGGACAAGTTTAAGTTGCCAACCGTAGCCCTTAAGTCACCTATGTTAGTAAGTTCCCTAGGAGCAGAGTGTATGGCTAGTAGGGGATGTTATCAGTTGACAATAACCATAGGTAGACATGTTTTCCCCACCAACCTTATTGTCCTGGAGTCACAAGGATTGGACGTGATCCTAGGCATGGATTGGCCATCCAAGTTTGAGGGAAACATCGATTATGCCAGTAAATCAATTCTTCTCACCACCCCAGAAGGAAAAAGGATCAAGTATGTGTCTAGGCATGCGCCGAGGAGGACTCAAGTGAATTCCCTATCTGGAGTTGTTCAGGAGGAAGTACCAATGGTGAAGGATTATCCCGATGTATTTCCATAGGATTTACCAGGCATGCCACCAGATCGAGATATTGAGTTTTTGATTGAGTTATTGCCAGGCACCGGACCAATATCAAAGAGACCGTATCGGATGCCCGCAAATGATCTGGAGGGAATTAATAAGCAGATTAAGGAGTTACTGGAGAAAGGTTATATTCGACCAAGCTCATCACCTTGGGGAGCCCCAGTGCTTATAGTTGAGAAGAAGGATGGATCTTTAAGGATGGTTGTTGATTATCATGCGCTGAATGAGGTGACGATCAAGAACAAATACCCTCTATCGATGATCAATGATTTGTTTGACCAGCTGCAGGGAGCTAAGGTTTTCTCCAAGATTTATCTTTGATCAGGTTATCACCAGCTGAAGATCCGAGAGCAGTATATACCTAAGACAACTTTTACCACGAGGTATGCGCTATATGAGTATACAGTTATGTCATTTGGTTCGACTAATGCCCTTGCCTATTTTATGAGTATGATGAACAAGGTGTTCATGGAGTTCTTGGACAAGTTTGTTGTGGTTTTCATTGATGACATATTGGTCTACTCGAAGAATGAAGAAGAGCATAAGGAACATTTGCGCTTGGTTCTTGAGAAGCTTAGGGAACATCAGTTGTATGCCAAGTTCAGCAAATGTGAGTTTTGGTTGAAGGAATTTGGATTGCTCGGACATGTTATATCAGGAGAAAGAATAGCAGTAGACCCTACCAAGGTTGCATCTATCATTGAGTGGTTGGCACCCACCTCAGTTAGAGAGATCAGAAGTTTTCTTGGATTCGCAGGTTACTATCGGAGATTTATTGAGAATTTTTCCAAGATTGCGAAGCCCATGACGGAGTTATTGAAGAAGGACACCAAGTTTAAATGGACCGAGGATTGTGTGTCAGTTTTCAGGAGTTGAAGAAACCTTTGGTTACAGTCCCAGTGCTGATTCTCGCAAACATACACAAGGATTTTCAAGTATATTGCGACGCTTCACGTCAAGGACTTGGAGGTGTTCTTATGCAGGATGGAAGAGTTGTTTCATATGCCTCATGACAGATTTAACCTCATGAGTTGAATTATGCTACACATGATTTGGAGTTAGCAGCCGTAGTGCATGTGCTCAAGACATGGAGACATTTTCTCATCGGTAACCGTTGCGATGTTTACACGGATCATAAGAGTTTGAAGTACATGTTCACGCAGAAGGAGTTGAACCTCAGGCAGAGGAGATGGTTGGAGCTCATAAAGGATTATGACATGAGATTGCATTATCATCCAGGAAAGGCCAATGTCATAGCAGATGCGTGGAGCCGCAAGAGTTACATTAACACGCTCATAACCGGAGGATTACCTCAGGAGTTAGCAGACGAACTCCGAGAACTACGCTTGGAGATAGTTCCGAGAGTTATGTTGCATCTTTGGAAATTCAGTCCAGTTTGCTGGGAAAGATCTGTGAAGCCCAGAAGACGGACAAGGAGATTGCAGAGATAAAGGAAAGGATGAGAAAATGAAAGGCTAAAGGTTTTCGTGAGGATGAGCATGAAAGTTTATGGTTTGAGGATCGTATCTATGTGCCTAATGACCCTGAGATCAGGAAGTTAATTCTTCAGGAGGCTCATGATTCACCTTATTCGATTCACCCAAGCAACACCAAGATGTATCTGGATTTGAAGGAGAGTTTCTAGTGGACAGGAATGAAGAAGGATATTGCTGAGTATGTAGCAGTATGCGATGTATGTCAGAGAGTTAAGGCAGAGCATCAGAAACCAGCAGGGTTACTTCAGCCTTTGCCGATACCCGAATGGAAGTGGGATAAACTTGGCATGGATTTTATCACCAGATTACCAAGGACCCATTCAGGCTATGACTCAATCTGGGTTGTAGTCGGTCGCTTGACGAAGGTAGCCCATTTCATCCCTGTGAAGACAACTTACACGAGTGCTAAGTTGGCGAAGACATACATGTCCAGGATCGTATGTTTGCATGGAGTTCCGAGGACCATCGTATCAGATAGAGGAACACAGTTTACATCAAAGTTTTGGAATCAGTTGCATGAAACTTTGGGTACCAGGCTAGAGTTCAGTACAGCTTTCATCCGCAGACAGATGGACAAACCACAGAGTCAATCAGATTCTAGAGGACATGTTGAGAGCTTGTGCACTAGATTATGGATCTAGTTGGGATGATAATTTGCCCTATGCAGAGTTCTCTTATAACAACAATTATCAAGCCAGTTTGAAGATGGCCCCTTTCGAAGCTTTGTTCGAAAGGAGGTGCAGGACACCATTATCATGGGATGAAGTTGGAGATCGAAGTTGTTCGGACCAGACTTAATCATAGATTCTGAGGAGAAGGTTATGTTGATTCGAGATAGACTCAAGGTAGCCCAGTCCAGACAAAAGAGTTATGCAGATACTAAACGCAAGGAGGTAGCCTACGAAGTCGGAGATAGAGCATATCTTCGTGTGTCCCCACTTCGAGGGGTTAAGCATTTTGGAGTCAAAGGGAAGCTAGCACCATGATTTGTGGGACCATACAGAGTTTTGGAACGTATGGGAGAAGTTTTTTACAAGTTGTAATTATCCGAAGGATTGTCAGGAGTTCATGATATATTTCACATTTCCCAGTTGAAGACGTGCCACGTAGAGATGGCTGACATTCCTCTAAGAGATACAGTGCCACTGGAAGTGATTCAATTGGAAGGTGATCTGACCTATGAGGAGAAACTCGTTAAGATTCTCGAGTTTTCCATCCGAGTTACTCGCAGCAGAGTCATCAAGTTTTGAAAAGTTCAGTGGAGCCATCATACCGAGGAGAAGCCACCTGGGATCGAGAAGAAGACCTCCGCAAGGACCACCCACACCTTTTTGCTGACCAACCCGAATCTCGAGAGCGAGATTCATCTTAAGGGGGGTAGGTTTGTAACATCCCAATTTTCAATTTGGATGTTATACATAGATCATTCATATGCATCCATGATTTATTGCATTTTGTTGTTTAGTTTTGTTTGCATTTTGATCCAAAGACTTTAAGCAACTCAAGGAACAATTTGAGAGAGTTGGAGGTTTCACAAAAATGCAATTTTGATTTATCAAAATTTGGTAATTGGATCAAATTGTTTTTCAAAATTGTTTTTCCAAATATTTTTAAAATAATGAGAGAAGATAATATGACTTCTTCAATTTAATATAAAAATATTGGACATTTAATTTTGAATTTTGGAGAGTTTATTTGATTTTATTCGCTAGTTTATTTTTTAGTTAGCTGAGTAATTAGCACTATAATGTTTGATTTTAGTTTAGGCATTTAAGTCTAGAAAAATGTTCATGAGGTCACTAATAAGGCCATTTAGCTACGTGAAATTTTCTAGAATTTTTAGGAGTATATTTATATTTTTTTCGAGTGTTTTTAGTCTCTGGAAAATTGTTTAAAGAAAAACTCCGCCGAAACTAGGCCGACCCAGCTGAGAGCTAGGCCACGACCCAGCTCCCCCTCGCGCCCGACCGACTCGGGAGGAGTCCCACTCGTCGCCGCCGTCGGAGTCCGGTCGGACTCCGACTCCACCTTGCCTCGCCCCTCCTACAAGTCGGCCCCCGCCCCCTCTTTATAAGCCGGAGCCCCACCGCCTCTCCACCCTGTCTCGAGCCACCGCCGCCTCTCCATGAGCCGCACTTCGCCGCCGCCCGCGCCGCCGCTCGCCGCCGCCTGCTGCCGCGCCGCCGCTGGCGCTAGCTGCCGGAGCCCCGCCGCTGACACCCTGCTTCGCCCGAAGACCGTCGACGCCACCGAACCTCGTCGCCCCGTTGACCAAACCGGCCGAACGGTATAAACCGATCCACCACCGGGTTTTTTCTTGGTTTATTCTTTTAGATTGGTTTTTTATAGTTTCGCTTAATTCGCAAATGTTCACTCAGTTAGATCTGTCAACGAACGTTTTCATTCGTTAGTCTCTGTTAGCAGACGTTCGTCTGATAGATTTTTCTTTTTCAGTTTATTTTTCGTCCAAAGACCTATCCGCGAATAGTTTTATCGCAGTTTAGCCCCTGATCTTCAAACTAGCGTAACTTTTAGCTCGTTTGTCCAAATTAGACGAAACCAATGCCTAAATCTTCAGACCGATCCCCTCTATCCAGTAAACCAACTTGAACATGATTTAGGCAATTTAAAGTTTGAGTTTAGTTCAGATTAGTATTTGATCTTATTTTGTTTGTATCTTGAGTTTCGTAGCTCCGTTTGAGTTGATTCTTTTTGCAAATCGTAGCATGTACCTACTGTTAAGAGCTAATCCACATAAAAATAATGATGTTAGAATTTGTTTTCTATTTAGTTAAGTTATTTGCTTCTTTGGGTTTGATTTGGATCTTTTCTCGATTTCTCTTTGCATCATTTGCTTGATTGCTTATGTATGCTATTGTTTTTCTACGCTAGTTCCGGAGTGAGAAGCTTGTTACTACGAATCTCTAGAGTTTTCTAACCGACAGCAAGGCAAGTTACACTTTGATCATACTTTTCTATACCCAGTTTTTACAATGCATTAGTTTGCCCCTCAAATATTTGCATGAGTAGGATCTGGGAACATGTGGTTTGGTTGTAGTACCTAAGGTAGGAACCTATTACCTTTGATCACCCCGGGAATATATGTTATGCTCAAACATTGCTTAGCCATGCATGTAGCCGGGGATTGGATCGTGATGTACATGGAAGTTGTGAGAGATAATAATTTTTGGAGAACATTAAGGTGGCAACTTTAATACACATCTGGGTGATTGGTTGGGACACCTGGAGAAACCAGTGCTTGCCCTTGGGAATCCCGGAGTACTGGTGTCATTTTCCCTCGGTTCTCCACCCAGGCTCAAAGAGATCATATGATATTTCAAGCCTAGAAACTTCCGTGTGCAGCCACAAACCATTATGGGCTTTGGCATAGTTGAGTAAGTTGTGTGAGCTCTTGAAGAGGTGGACTAGCAGATGTAGGGGAAAGTAGGTGTACCGGTCTACCCAGAGTAGAGAGTTAAAGCTTCAGAAAGACTATGTCTCGATCTTCCGATCATGGATGCGGTCGAGTCTTGTGGGGAAAAGTGCGCAACCTCTAGAGAGTGTATAAACTAATCATGGTTAGCCATGTCCCCGGTTATGGACATCTTGAGTATCTAGAAGTGGATATTATTGTTGATGTCATCATTCCTTAATTAATGAATTGGGTTTAATGATGATACTTGGTTAATGTTGGGATTTGAGTTGGAGGAACCTTCTCAAATATTGATATAAACTTTGTAGTAAATAAAATTTATTCCTTCGTTGTAGGGAAAAATTAGCTGTATGCAAAACATTAAACTTAGATCCTCCACCAGCCAAATATGCATGTAGATACTGTTTCTTGCATTCATTTGCTCTACAGTGTAACTCTGCCAGCATATTTGTAACATCCCAAATTTTCAATTTAGAATGTTATACATTAGATCATCATTGCATATCATGTTTTATTGCATTTTGGCTTGATCCTAGAAATTCTACGCAACTCAAGGACCCATGTAGAGAGTTGGAGATTTCGTTATTTTCATATTTGAGGTTTTCTCAAATTTTGAAAATAGGATCATTTGATTTTATTTATTTTATCTTCAACTATTTCTATTTTAAAAATAAGAGAGAGGGAATAAAATGACTTTCCCGAAATAAAGAAATATTGAGGATTTAATATTAAAATCAAATAAGATTTTATTTCAGAGTTTTATCGCTATTTTATTTGAATTAGGAAAAATGTGCGTTTTTCAAAATTGCATTTTGGCCCCAAATGAATGTCCATCTTATCCGGCTTGATTTTAGAGAACGGGGAAAATTTATTTCAAGATTTTTGGAGTCCGTTTAGTATTTTTTTAATTGTTTTTCTGCGTGAAATTTATGTAAAAAAACGCGAACCGACCTAACCGGGTCGTGTCCGACTAGGACACTTGGCCTGGCCGGCCTTTATAAGCGCCAGGAGGCCACCCCGAGCCCACCCCAAACCCTAGCCCCGCCCCAGCCACCCCGCCGCTGCCGCCCGCGCCGTGCGCTGCCGCCGCCAGCTGCTACCATCCGCCGCCGCTGCCCGCCTCGCCGCCGACCCCGCCCACCTCGCCGCTGACCGTCGCCGCCCTCGCCGGAGTCCGCCGCCGCTGGAGGTAGCCACCGGATCAATCGCCGGTTTTAGCCGGTTAACCGCCCGGTTTTTCTTATTAAACCGCGGTTGTTTTTTTAATAGATCGGTTTTATTTTCTTTCCCGGTTTAGTTTATTTAGTGCACGCCCGTTCGTTCATTCGTTTTAACAAACGGTTTTCGTTGCTAGCCACAGACAGCGAACGTTCGTTCGTTAGCCTGTTCGTCCGTTTTTCTTTTTCTTGGATTTTCCGCGATTATTTCAGATCGTGATTTCTGATCCGCTTTTTGTTCTAGTATAACTTTTCGCTCGTTTATCGGAATTAGGCGATTCAAGCGCCTAGACTTTCGTATCGAAACCCTCTTTCTGTTTAACCAACTCAAACAAGTTTTTGCTACTGTAAAATTTCACTTAGGTCCAGATTAGTAAACGAAGTTTGTTTCTTTCGCCGTTTGACTTTCGTTGCTTCATTTGATTTTATTCTTTCTGCAAACCGGAGTTCTTAAGTTGAACTTTCTGGTTAGATCTCTTATTCGAGTTTTACCTGTGCATTAGATGAGTGCTTATTGTATGCTTGTTTGTTTGTGATAGAGTACCCGGAGTGCTCCGCTTGCTACTATGCGTCTCTAGGTTTCACGGATCATTAGCAAGGCAAGTAACACTTTGATCATACCTTTTTACTACCCAGTTTTATTGCATTCGATCAATCCTCAAACAATTGCATGATTAGGATCTAATTAATATGTGGGTTCTGGGAAGTAGATGAGGTAGAACCTATTACCTGTTTTATTTATCAAACCTTTGGGAGTTACTTCTATGTTTGCTTATAGTGCTATGCTATGCTAGTAGACGTGGATTGGGTGAGTGTATCCATGACAGATGTGAGATTGTTATTTAATGGTTTACTTAAGGTGGCAACTTAAATTCACATCTGGGTGGATTGAGGCACCTGGGGAACCCAGTGTTGCCTGTATTTTTGGAAATCCCGGGGTACCGTGTGATTCTCCTATGGACCGCCACCCAGGCTCAAAGGGATCATGAGATTATTCATGCTAGAAACTTCTGTGTGCAGCCACAAGCTACTATGGGCTCTAGCATAGTTGAGTATGTTGTGTGACCTCTTTTAGTGGTAGACTAGCAGATGTAGGGGATGTAGGTTGGTACTGTCTACCCAGAGTAAAGAGTTAATGCTTCTGAAAGACCGTGTCTTGGTCATCCATTTCTCAAACATCATGTAGTGCGAGAAATCAAGCGAAGGAGATCGAGTCTTGCGGGGAAAAGTGCGCAAACCTCTGCAGAGTGTATAAACTAATCATGGTTAGCCGTGTCCTCGGTTATGGATGTTTTGAGTATCTAGTACCTGGATTATCATCTTAATCTCATCATGTTACTTAATATTTAATTATGTTGGGTTAATGATGTTACTTAATTGGGATTGAGTTGGGTGAACCTTCTCAATGTTTAACAACCACCATGATAGTTAAATAAAATTTATTCCTTTGTTGTAGGAAAAAATTGGCTTTATGCAAAACTGTAACCATAGAGCTTTCCACCAGCCATATATGCATGTAGTGATAGCATTATTCTGTTCATTACTCTCTATGTGTTACATTGCCAGCATATTCCATGTGCTGACCCGTTTTTCGGGCTGCAATGTTCATGTTGCAGACTTTTCAGACGACGAGTAAGGTGCCTTAGGTCGTGGTCTTATACTCAGTGATGCCATTGGAGTTGATGGACTCGCTTATCTTCCAAGCCTTCCACTGTTATCGTTATTAGATGGCCTTAAGCCATATTTTTTGTAATAAGTTCTCTTTTGAGACATTCGATGTAATAAGTGTGTGATTGCTACTCTGTTATAAATCCTTCAAGTATCGTGTGTGTCAGCATTACCGATCCAGGGATGACACTGATGCACAGAGATCAGACAGTTTGAGGTCTGGTCGCTACAAGATGGTATCAAAGCAGACGCTGAATGTAGGACACGACCACTAAGCTAAAGGCCTAGATCACTACTCTCTCTTCTCAATTATGACTCCTCATCTTTTCTACTCTTTTAGGAATGGCGGATGCAAGGAACAAGTTCACGCAACCGGATGAAGATACACCTTTTGGACGCCACTTGAAGGAAGTCACTAAGTACTTGAACATCGGAGTACCAAGCTTCACCGGGACCTACATAGCCACTTTACCAGAAGAGGAGCGTTGGATGATTCAAGTTCAAGTTCCAGGAAGGACGTTCATACCCGTCACTGAGCCCATAGAGTTTTCCTTTGATGCACCAACCTGGAGTCTAGGAAAGAGCATGGCAGCCCACATCACCATGGGACGCATTGGAGAAGTTTACCACAAGGATCTCAAGGATACAATTTACCAGATTTGTGGGCGCCAAGATGAGCAATGGGAGATGATCAGCACCAGGAAGGATAGATCTATTGCAGCTTTCATCCAGGAGTTAAACCAGCACATTCGACGCCAGGAGAACCAGATGTGCGCAGGCATGATAGATCTGAAGAAGGCAATGACCAAGATCACGGAGCTGGAAGAAGAACTCAAGTCTACACGCGATGGTTATGAGGAGGAAATAACGACACTCGTGGAGAAGAATGAAGATCTGAAGAAGAAGCTAAAGGTGTTTATGGGATTTCCCGCGACTGGAGGAGAAGACGATGATTGCACTTGCCCGGAATATTACATCATCATCGATGACACTGACTCGGACCCAGACAATAGCGATGATGACTTTCTTGATGAAGCTGGAGTAGATATCATGGAGTCTTCGACCGAGCAATTTTTCTAGTCAACCACCATAACAGTAGTAGTATTTCCCCCATGTATATAGTATAGTCCGAGCACTTTTGTAACGATAGTTAGACCGTTGTATGCCCTTGTTTGATTTGATTAAAGTAAAATTGTTTGTGTTTGTCTCATGTGCATATGGGTAGTGTTTTCCTCTCTAGACCCCATTCTATTATGTATTCTCATCTTTTCTAAACCCTCAGATGCCTCCGAGACGTGACAATGGATTTGCTTTCCTGCCAGAACTCACTCAGTTGATCCAGCAGAAGAATGCATTGATGCAGATGCTAGTCCAGAATCAGAATCAGGGGAACAATAACAACAACAACAACCCACCACCACCACCTATTGATCACTTAGCCCGTTTCTTGAAGCTAAATCCACCGGTGTTCTCCAGTAGCATCGAGCCGATAGTTGCGGATGATTGGCTCCGTAAAATGGGAAGGGAGTTGACCACTGTAGGATGCACAGATGTGGAGAAGGTGCGTTTTGCCGCACATCAGCTGGATGGACCCGCAACATCATGGTGGGAGAATTTCACAACCACTTATTCTATCGACATTGTCACATGGGATCAGTTTCAGTAGGATTTTTGTACTACCCATGTTTCAACAGGAGCTATGGCCATGAAGAAGCGCGAGTTTCGCAACTTGCACCAAGGAATACGTACCGTTGGCTAGTATGTGGATGATTTTAGTAAGCTAGCACGTTATGCCCCAGATGATGTTGCTACGGATGCAGCTAAGTAGGAGAAATTTCTGGAAGGACTGAATGATGAGCTGAGCATGCATTTGATGGTAGCAACCTTCAACAACTACCAGGAGTTGGTAGACAGAGCTCGCATGATTGAAGGGAAGCAGCAGCAGATTGACAGCCGCAAGAGGAAGTATGGACAAGGGAAGTACAATTCTGGAACTCAGCAGAAGCCTCGTTTTACCCCGAACTCGGGAGGACCTTTTCAGCATACCCATGGAGGAGGGAGTTCGCACAACCATAGTGGCCCTAAGAATGGTAATGGGAATGGAGGAAGCAACGGACAAAACCGTACCAACCCATCAACCCCAGCCAAGAAGGATCTAAGCCACATTACTTGCTACAAGTGTCAGAAGACTGGACATTATGCCAATGAATGTCCTGAAGCTAAGAATGGAAATGGCAATGGAAGCTCTGGGAAGAAGCCTAACCCTTTCAGTAAGGGACGGGTGAACCACGTTAGCGTGGAGGAGGTTGAAGCTCAGCCAGATGCAATAATAGGTAAGTTTTTGGTTAAGTCATTTACTGCAATCGTTCTTTTTGATACTGGTGCATCGCATTCATACATATCAAGGGGATTTGTGGATAAGTATAAGCTGCCAACCCAAGCCCTTAGGTCACCCATGTTAGTAACCTCGCCAGGAGCAGAGTATATGGCTAGTCTATGGTGTGATCTGTTACCATTAAGGATTGGTAACTACGTGTTTCCCTCAGACCTAATAGTATTGGAGTCACAAGGAATGGATGTGATATTAGGCATGGATTGGTTATCAAAGTATGAAGGAAACATTGAATGCGCCAGTAAATCGATTTTACTTACCACCCCAGAAGGAAGAAGGATTAAGTATGTATCCCGGCATGTGCCGAAGAGGACACAAGTAAATTCTTTAACAGGAGTTGTACAAGAGGAAGTACCAGTGGTGAAGGATTTTCCTGACGTATTTCCAGAAGAGTTGCCAGGCATGCCACCGGATAGAGACATTGGGTTTTTGGTCGAGCTTTTGCTAGGCACAGGGCCAATATCGAAGAGACCGTACATGATGCCCGCACAAGATTTGGAGGAAATTAAGAAGCAGATTAAGGAGTTACTGGATAAAGGATATATTCGCCCAAGTTCTTCGCCTTGGGGATCGCCAGTGCTTCTTGTGGAGAAAAAGGATGGATCAATGAGGATGGTTGTTGATTATCGAGGTTTAAATGAAGTGACAATCAAGAACAAGTACCCATTGCCGATGATCAATGACTTGTTTGACCAGTTGCAAGGAGCTAAGGTATTTTCCAAGATCGATATGCGATCAGGATACCACCAGTTGAAGATTCGAGAGCAGGATATACCTAAGGCGGCTTTTACCACCAGGTATGAGCTATATGAGTATACCGTTATGTCATTTGGTCTGACTAACGCACCTGCCTATTTCATTAACATGATGAACAAGGTGTTTATGGAGTTTCTGGATAACTTCTTCATGGTGTTCATTGATGATATTCTGGTCTACTCAAAGAATGAAGAGGAGCATAAGGAGCATTTGTGTTTGGTACTTGGGAAGATCAGAGAAACTCAGAAGACTGACAAGGAGATTGCCGAGATAAAGGAGAGGATGAGCAAAGGAAAAGCTAAAGGATTTCGTGAGGATGAGCATGATACCTTATGGTTTGAAGACCGCGTTTATGTGCCTAATAACCCGAAGATCAGGAAGTTGATTCTGCAGAGGCCCATGATTCGCCGTATTCGATTCACCCAGGAAATACCAAGATGTATCTGGACTTGAAGGACACTTTCTGGTGGACTGGAATGAAGAAGGATATTGCGGAGTATGTAGCAGTATGTGATGTATGTCAGAGAGTGAAGGCAGAGCATCAGAAGCCAGCAGGATTGCTACAGCCATTGCCAATACCCGAATGGAAGTGGGATAAGCTAGGCATGGATTTTATCATAGGATTACCCAGGACTCGTTCAGGCTATGACTCGATTTGGGTTGTAGTCGATTGTTTGACGAAGGTAGCGCATTTCATCCCAGTGAAGACCACTTACACCAGTGCTAAGTTGGCAAAGATATACATGACCATGATCGTATGTTTGCATGGAGTTCCGAGGAGCATTGTATCAGATAGAGGAACCCAGTTTACCTCAAAGTTCTGGAATCAGTTGCACGAAACTTTGGGTACCAGGCTAGAGTTCAGTACAGCCTTTCATCCACAGACAGATGGACAGACCGAGAGAGTCAATCAGATTCTGGAGGACATGCTGAGAGCTTGTGCGCTAGATTATGGATCTAGTTGGGACGAGAATTTGCCATATGCGGAGTTTTCTTACAACAACAGTTATCAATCCAGTTTAAAGATGGCCCCTTTCGAAGCTTTGTACGGAAGGAGGTGCAGGACACCACTATTGTGGGACGAAGTTGGAGACCGTCAGTGGTTCGGGCCAGATTTGATTAAAGAGTCTGAACAGAAGGTGAAGCTGATTCGTTATAGGCTCAAGGTAGCCCAGTCCAGGCAGAAGAGTTGTAAGTGCATCTAGTGCCACCCCTAGTTGGTTTTGGAGTATTGACGACAAAGTTGGTTGAGGGACTAATGCGTTTGTGAGACTTGTAGGATAATGCAGGTAGTGTCCCTCATTGATTCGGTTTACCTACCGGAGATGACCCCTAAAAATGTATGAAGACATTGACGACAATGGTGGTATGTGAAGATATTCATATTGAAGACTATGACATGAAAAGACAATGAGTGAAGACTATGGAGCGCGAAGACTGTGTTGTTTCGCTGTTTCCTTTTCTTCTTTGTTGAGTCATAGGAACCACCGTACTATTAAGTGGGGTCCAAGTGAACAAAGTCAGAATGACTGAAGTGATGCTCAACCCAAATCCTATGTCTTCGAGTGAAGACAATGAGAGCAAATCTTATCTAGAGCTGGATGAGTCAGCTTTGCTTGTAGCCCAAGTAAAGTTGCCGTGTGTGTTTGAAATCTGACCGTTGGAACATGTGTCAGTTCCTTGGTGACCCAGGGTCATTTCAGACATATCAGGTCGGGTTGCCTTGTGGCTATAAATAGCCCACCCCCTACACCATAAATTGGTGGCTGCTCAGAGTTAGTTTACGGCTTTTGTCGTTTGAGAGCAACCCACCTCGAAGCCTTTGAGAGAGAGAAATCCTTGCGAGGACAAAGCCCAAACACCCAGAGCCAAAGAGTGTTAGGCATCACTAAAGTCTTTCTGTCTGAGTGACCTGAAGACTTATTACACTTGAGGACTGTGTATCCTCCAGTCGGTTAGGCGTCGCATTTTGAGCATCCAAGAGTCATTGTGGATCGCCGGTGAACGAAGTCTGTGAAGGTTCAGAAGTCTACCTTGAAGACTTACCAGAGTGATTGGGCGAGGACTGTGTGTCCTTAGCTCAAGGGGAATAAGGTGAAGATGCGGTCTTCTGAGTTGAATCTCAGCCTCCCTAACCAGATGTACAGTTGTCACAGCAACTGGAACTGGTCCAACAAATCCTGTGTCTTCAACAAGTGACTCGTTCTATCCTCTAACTCCCCTTACTTTAAGTT
The DNA here is from genome assembly GCF_002162155.2 of Triticum dicoccoides. NCBI lineage: Eukaryota > Viridiplantae > Streptophyta > Magnoliopsida > Poales > Poaceae > Triticum > Triticum dicoccoides. The sequence continues at coordinate 504,996,362 of NC_041383.1, forward strand.
TGTCTACGTGGAGTCATTGCCTATTTGTCATACCTGTTTGACTTCATTGCTTGACTACTATCGTTGATTGGCTTCATACTATCTTCCATCCTGATCCTTACTACCAAGCTGCCATTAGTCTTTGTACTTTCACGTTATTGCATACTTGACTATGGTTTGCTTGTTATAGTTTATCTTCCGCTGCATATCAATTAGGTCATTTCTATTGCTTGTCTTCGAAACTTCCATGTTTTGAAGACTTTGATAAAAATCGCCTATTCACCCCCCCTCTAGTCGATAACTAGCACTTTCAATTGGTATCAGAGCAAGGTACTCCCTTGTTCTGTGTGATTCGGTTTAACCACCTGGAGTTTAGCTATGTCGACTGCAGGGATAATCAAAGTCTCCGCTGCTTGTCCCGTGTTTGATGGAACTGAATATCCCTACTGGAAGAATAAGATGCGCATGCATCTTGAAGCCATTGATGTCGACCTCTGGTATGTCGTCAAGAATGGCGTTCCCAAAACTGGTGAAGGTGTCACCCCTACTGATGTCAAGAAGTTCATCCAACTGGACTCTACTACAAAGAACATCATCTGTGGTCATCTGACTAAAGGACAGTATGGCCATGTGAGTGCTCTAGAAACGTCAAAGCTAGTCTGGGACTGGCTATCCAAGGTCAACGAAGGCGCCTCAACTCAGAGAGATCAAAGGATCAGTGTTCTTCACAACCTCTTCAACCGCTTCAAGAGAAACGATAATGAAAATGTCCAGCACACGTTTGATCGCCTCACCGACATCACAAATGAGCTTCAGGCTCTTGGCGCCACTGAGATTACCAAGCATGAAATCGTCAAGACACTACTGAGATCACTTGACAGCTCCTTTGACACCCTTGCCCTCATGATACAAGAACGCCCTGACTTCAAGACACTCGATCCGTCTGATATACTTGAGAGGCTCAACACACATGAGTTCCAGCTTTCTGAGAAAAGAGATATCTATGGTCCCAATTATGGCCGAACTCGCGCCTTGAAGGCAAAAGTTGTTTCCTCATCTGAAGAAGAATCTGACTGCGGTTCTGATGATCCTGAAGACATTGGAAAGGAACTTGCCATGCTTGTGAAGAAGTTCCAGAAGTTCACCAAGAAGAAGGGCTTCAGAAAGTCTTCACGATCTAGCTCAAGAAATGATGAAGCTTCCACTCATGACAACAAGAAGAGAACATGTCACAAGTGCAAGAAACCTGGACTCTATATCTCTGAGTGTCCACAGTGGGACAATGAGAAGAAGAAGAAGAGCAAGGAATATGATTCTAATGACAAGAAGAAGAAGAAATCTTCAAAGTCTTCTTCCAAGCCCTCATCAAGGTCTTCATCTCATAAGAAGAGCTCATCTGGCAAGGCTCGTGCTTTTGTTGGCAAGGAAATGGATTCAGAGGAGGAGTCTGCTTCTGAGGAGGCAGAGGTGGAGTCTGAAGAAGAGTCCGACCCTGGCATTGCAAGTCTGGCTCTAGCCACAGCCTATGTTGCCAAGTCCATCTTCAACACTGAAGACAATGACTTCCACATCAACGCTGAAGCTGATGACATGGACGATCCTGCTCCCACCTACTGCTTCATGGCACGTGGTGCCAAGGGTATGACAACTCGTGCTTCAGAATGGATTATGGACATCGGATGCACTAATCATATGAATGGTGATCGACGTCTTCTCATGGACTCAACCTTACGTCCATCAGATAAGAGTCACATCACATTTGCTGACACTGGTAAAAGCAAGGTATTGGGTCTAGGTAGAGTTGCAATCTCAAAGGATCAACACATGGACAAAGTGATGCTTGTTGAATCCCTTGGGTTCAACTTAATGTTTGTCTCAATGCTTTGTGACTTGAACATGATTGTGCTATTCGGAAAATATCGTTGCCTTGTACTAATGGAATCTGACAAGTCTCTAGTATTTGAAGGGTATCGGAAAGATGATCTATACATGGTAGATTTCTCAGCAGGTCCACAGCTTGCCGTATGTCTTCTTGCAAAAGCTTCAGAATGCTGGCTCTGGCATCGGAGGCTGGGGCATGCTGGCATGAGGAACTTACACACACTCGTCAAGAAGAAGCATGTCATAGTCATCGAGGGTGTCAAATTCAAGAAGGATCATTTGTGTGGTGCCTGCGAAGCTGGAAAAATGACTAGGGCAAAGCACCCCTCGAAGACAATCATGACGACATCTCAACCCTTTGAGCTGTTACACATGGACTTATTTGGCCCTACTCACTACTCCACCCTCACAACAACAGCTTGTCTCTATGGCTTCGTCATTGTTGATGACTACTCAAGATATACATGGGTGCACATAATTCTCTACAAGAATGAAGTACAAGATGTCTTCAGACGCTTCGCCAATCGTGCCATGAACAATTATGGCATCAAGATCAAGCATATCAGAAGTGATAACGACACTGAATTCAAGAACACCGGGCTTGATGTTTATCTGGATACAATGGGAATCACTCATGAGTTTTCTGCTCCATACACACCTCAACAAAATGGCATTGTAGAGCGCAAGAACAGAACCCTCATTGAGATGGCTCGAACAATGCTTGACGAGTACAAGACACCAAGAAAGTTCTGGCCTGAAGCTATTGATACAGCATGTCACATCATCAACCGTGTTTACATTCCTAAGCTTCTAAACAAAACATCCTATGAGCGCCTTACTGGCAAGAAGCCAAATCTCAGTTACTTCAGAGTATTTGGTGCTAGGTGCTGGATCAAGGATCCCCATCACAAGTCAAAATTTGCACCTAAAGCTCACGAAGGCTTCAAGCTCGGTTACACAAAGGACTCACACTCTTACAGAGTCTTCAACCTCTATCACTATAAAATCGTTGAAACCGTGGACGTGCGATTTGATGAAACCAATGGTTCACAAAGAGAGCTCCTGCCAAGTACACTAGATGAAGCTCCGTCCAGCAAATCTATCAAGCTGATGGGAACTGGTGAAATCATGCCTTCTGAAGCACAGCCTGAAGAGGAACTTATCATTTCTGCACCAAATCAACCTGAAGACAATGCTCAGATCGAAGACAATCCTCCCAATGATGACAATGATCAGCAAGAGCAAGATCTTCGTCTAGTACATCCTCGTGTTGCAAATGAAGTACAAATTGAGAAGATAATTGATAACATCAATGCGCCTGGTCCACTTACTCGCTCAAGAGCAACACAGTTAGCAAATTTCCGTGGGCACTTTTCGTTTGTGTCAATATCAGAACCCAAGAAAGTTGCTGAAGCCTTTATTGAACCTGAATGGATTCAAGCCATGCAAGAAGAACTTCAACAGTTCAAGCTGAACAATGTTTGGGAACTTGTCAAGCGTCCTGACCCTTGCAAGCATAACATTATTGGCACAAAATGGATATATCAAAACAAGCAAGATGAGCATGGTCAAGTCGTCAGAAACAAAGCACGTCTTGTGGCTCAAGGATATACTCAAGTTGAAGGAATTGACTTTGATGAAACATTTGCTCCTGTGGCTAGGCTTGAAGCTATTCGCATACTGCTAGCCTACGCTAACCACCACAACATCCTACTATATCAAATGGATGTGAAGAGTGCATTCCTCAATGGCAAGATTGAAGAAGAAGTGTATGTTGCTCAACCACCTGGCTTTGAAGATCCAAAACATCCTGATATGGTGTACAAGCTAAACAAAGCACTGTATGGCCTCAAACAAGCTCCTCGCGCTTGGTATGATACGATCAAAGACTTCCTGAAGAGCAAAGGCTTCAAACCTGGATCCCTCGATCCCACACTCTTCACGAAGACATATGATGGTGAACTGTTTGTGTGCCAAATATACGTGGATGACATTATCTTCGGTTGCACCAACCAGAAGTATAGTGATGAGTTTGGATACATGATGCAAGAGCAATATCAAATGTCCATGATGGGTGAGCTGAAGTTCTTCCTTGGTCTTCAAATTCGTCAGCAAAGGAATGGCATCTTCATATCTCAAGAAAAATATCTCAAAGACTGTCTGAAGAAGTTTGGAATGCAAGATTCCAAAGGTTACACGACGCCAATGCCAGCCAAACACCATCTTGGTCCCGACGACAATGGTAAAGAGTTCGATCAAAAGGTATACTGCTCCATGATTGGTTCTTTACTTTACCTATGTGCATCTAGGACAGATATTATGCTTAGTGTTTGCATGTGTGCTCGATTCCAAGCGGCACCAAAGGAATCGCATCACTTAGCTGTGAAACGAATTCTTCGATATTTGGCTTACACCCCAACACTCGGATCATGGTATCCAAAGGGCTCAAAATTTGATCTGGTTGGATTCTCGGATGCTGATTATGCTGGTGACAAGGTGGATCGCAAGTCTACATCAGGCACATGTCACTTTCTGGGACGATCACTTGTCTGTTGGTCTTCAAAGAAGCAAAACTGTGTATCACTCTCAACTGCTGGATCTGAATACATTGCTGCTGGATCTTGCTGCGCTCAGCTTCTATGGATGAAGCAAACTCTCAAGGACTATGGCGTTAATCTGAAACAAGTACCTCTCTTCTACGACAACGAAAGCGCCATCAAGATTGCCAACAATCCAGTACAACACTCAAAGACAAAGCACATTGAAATTCGTCATCACTTTCTCAGAGATCATGTCATGAAGAAAGATATTGACATCATTCACGTCAGCACTGAAGAGCAACTGGCAGATATCTTCACAAAGCCCTTGGATGAGAAAAGGTTTTGCAAGTTACGGTGTAGCTAAATATCTTGGAATCCTCAAATGTCCTATAATCAGGCACACATCCTAACACTTATGCATGTTGATGACTTAGATGTGCAACACACGAAGTAAAGTATATCTTAAATCAATGAAGACTTACATTCTGAGTGTGAATACATTAACATGGAATTTGACTTCGGAGCGCCACGATAATTGTGCGCCGTGTCTGGGTCTAATACTTCCTATACGGTGGGTAACGCCACCACCAAATTTCTTGGTTTGAAGTGTTTCACTCATGGCGTTATTGTTGTAATGTCTTTGCATTTGGTTTGTCTTCATATTTCAACTTATCTTCATGATTTGATCGCTTTCTGATATACATACCAGTATTCTGTCCTCTACATCATTCACTTATAGCTATGTCTTCCTTGTTGAATCTTTTGAACTAAGTGAATGTGATCAGACCCTAATCTCTCTATGCTTTCTATCTCAAAATCTATCTGTCCAAATCATATGCATTCTATTGAAACTGTCGAATGTATTCTCTGCATCCTTGTTAGCAGAAGACACAGAGACAAACATTAAGTCTTTTTAAATGATTCATCCTTACTGTTTGAAATTTGGAGAAGCTGGAACAACCATCCGACAAACCTGGCGGGCATGGGAACGTGGGAAAACTCTGAGTATGTTGCATGCTTGCCACGTGCCCCTCAGATGTGAACAGCCAGGGGTACCTGCATAATTGTGCTATGCCGCACACTTCCTTATAAATACATGTCCCCTGCGGTCAAGAAAATCTTCTTCCACCTCTCCACCTCGTCAAAACCCTAGCGCCACCACTAGCTCGTCACGACGCTGGCGATGAAGCACTTAGCTGCCGCAACTTCTCCGACGCCGTCCTCACGCCGGCCGCGGACATCGTCCTTTCCGTCGCCGCCGTAGGTGTCCTCCGTCGCCAAGTTAGGGCACGGTGGATTGAACTGCTTGGTCTCTATTCATCCCATCCAGTAGTTCTTCGTGTGGTAAATATAACTCTATTTTTACCATCTTTTTGATCCTCAATGATTCATCCTATTTACCAAAATTGGTTTCTGCCTATACAATGTTAGATCTATTCTGTCTGCATCTCATACTGCCTAGTATATTCACTTAAGCTTCATATCTAGTTAGATTCCTCACTTGTACTTATTCACAGATTCGTACAAATCTGGAACCAACTCTCAACATATAAGTGAATGTCTTCGCATCATGAGGTCAATGTCTTCAAACTGATTTATCTTAAAATCTTCTGAGAATGCATATGACCTCTTCCCCTTCCCTCGCATCTCTAATGCTGTCACAGGTACATGTCCGTGGGAGAATCCCTTGGTTCTCATAGTCTGCATTCGTTTGCAGAATTCTTACAGCAACACATTAACTCTCCTGAAGCTAGTTCCTATTTAACCAGCAAGCGAAAGCCCTTGAAGCCTTTGAACGTATTGAAGCCATTCAGTTTGAAGTTCATGGCTGCAGAGAAATCAGTGAGGAAGGGTGGCAGACCATGTCGAGGGGGAACATCAAAAGATTTGCCTGATGACCTCGCAGAAATTTACAAGACAGATCCTGAAGAGGATTACAATCAGCGCAAGACACGAATCCAATGGATTCGACGATATTGGGCTGAACAATGGTTCAAATACAATTTCGTGACCCAGGAATATGCTGAGAAGAATTCTATCAAAAGTCCTTGGGGTGATATTCTCTATCGAGGCCTTCCACCCAAGAACAGAGCTGAAGCTATTGCACATGATTTCTATCCTTGTATGGTCCGTGGACCTCAGCCTGAAAATGCCGACCCATCATCATTACTCTGGTGTCATGACGACAATCTCTTCAAGAACAACTTCCAGCACGCAAAGGCATCAGCAAAGGAAAACAAGAAGTCATGGGGATTAGACTTCAACCCTGGTCCCTCTGGTCCCCGTGCTGACGGCTCACGTGATGCAGAACCCAATGTCATCGGCCCCTTTTCAAACCTTGATGGCCTCATCATTTACATCTTGGTCCAAGGTGCCAGAGTGGATCATTCTGATAATGATGCTGACACTGATGAAGCCCCAGCTCCTCCTCCAAAGCCGCAGAAGCTAAAGAAATCTAAGGCTTCACAATCAGCTGCACCTTCAATAGCTTCACGTGCAAAACCACTGATCACTGCACCTCCTGAAGACAGTGTGTAGTTTGAAGATCTATCACGTATCTCCAAGAAGACGGAGAAGACAAAGAAAATCGTCAAGAATACTGATCAGACATTAACTCCTGCTTCCATTCTGCGTGAAGAGCACATTGATCTGCCCAACAATGACGATCTTGCAGATGATGCCCTTGAGCAACTGATCAAGAGCAAGGAAGAAGCAGAGATCTTCAATAATTTGCCCCTCTTGATGTGGCAATCATCCATAACTTCATTGATGAGTGGTTTGACACCCCAAATCTCAGCTTTGATGATCTGCAACTTCCCATTGGCCTCAGCGTCGCCTTCAATGACGCCATTGCTTCTGAGCTAGCAATTGCTCAGCGCATCGTTGAACTGAAGCACAAGATCGACTATGAGAAAGCTCAATTCAAGAAGCATGTGGCCAAGCTCAGCGTGCAAGATGTCAAAAACTTCAAGATCATGCTGCACGAGCTCAAAGAAGCCTTTCACTAGAAGCGTGAAGAAGCTTGAGGCTCTCGAGAGCGCATGAAGAATCTGGCTGACAAGTGTGTGCTAGCCTACAATGAGGCTGAGAAGCGCAAGGCTCTTGGTCATCCTGGCATTGACCCCAGAATGGCTGCAAAGAAGAAGAAGCTATCAACTGTCCAACCTGCACCTTCAAGGCAAGATGAACCTCGCATAGTCTTCCCAAGCAGCATGACTGGCTCGAAGCCAAAGGTCATGTCAACCGCTTCAGAACTGAAGAAGACGAGGGCTGCCGTGGCTGAAGCCAGAAAAAGGAAAAATACAGAAGCCTCTAATGCTGCTCCCTCCAAGAAGAAGCACAAAACCAAGAAGCATCGGGCTGCTCCCATAGAGCCCCTTGTTGTTGAACCTATCTCAATGGTTCGCCCTGCATCTGAACACCAAGAACGACGGATGATTGTTCATGAGCCTGCTTCCATAGAGGCTTATGAAGCTGAAGACATTCCAACAGTTGATCCCATCGCTGCTGAAGACATTGGTCACCATGACAATGTTGAAGATGATGAAGTTCTTCCTCAGATTGAACACAACTTGGTATCATTGCCTGTTCTCAAGAATAGCGAAATCATCAGCATTGGTCGTCCTCTGACGCCAATTGCTCAGGATGCATCATGGGCTGATCGCCCACAACAACAAGACTCCCCTAGTACTCCCCAACAACAACAAGTCACACCATCTGTGCAAGTTGAAGAGGATGAGGCCCAGCCAACTCCATCTCCAAAGGCGTCGCCTATATTACAAAGGCTTCGCAAAGGACCAAGGCCTCAAGTCCCTCTTCCGAGCGTTCCAGAAGGAGAACTGCACCACCAATCTGTTGCACGTCAAGTGTTTCCAGAAGCCACTTCAACTGTGAATGTCTCCGTGTCTGAAGCCAAAGCTGCTGAAGACAATCCGGCTGCATCAGCCGATGACGAACATGAAGAAGAACATGTCCCTACTCCCCCCATTACTGAAGAAGCTGTTCCTGAAGTGAATGTGCCAGTGCTAGACCCTCTAGCTCAACTAGTGGAGGTTGAAAACGTTGAGGCTGCCACCACCAACACAAATGAAGCCCATGACATAGTCATGGCTGAAGCAAGTGTGGAGCCTCACCAAGCAACATGCCAGAAGTCAATGCTGCAACTGCTCCTGAAGCTTTTGTTGTGCAGCCTGAAGCCACTGTTGTTGCCACTGCTCCTGTTCCGCCACCAAGGCCCCATACAATTGAGCAAGCATACAACCATGGCCAGCTAATCACTGTTAGATGGCCCGTTCTGGTCCCTCCGCCTAATGTCTCTGGTCCTTAGTTTGATTATCACATTGAGCATAGGCCTCAGGTCCAGAAACCAAAGCCAAGACTGCCAAGGTTCCTAGGTACTGCCATCTCTACAGGGTCCTTCAATGCAAATGGCTTTAAAAGCCACAACACCTTCTTTGACAGCGCAAAGAAGCCCTACTCAAGGCCAAGAATATCATCTGATCGGTTCTGGAGTCATCAGCAGCGAAGCTATTACCTATGCGTTCTGTATGATCAAGGGCGCATTTTCCCTCATATGCGCCTCGACAATGAAGCCATTGCTGGACTGCCATGCATAGAAGAAGCACTTGTCTGCTTTCGTGATGCAGGTCTGCTCAGCTTTGTGACAGACAAAGAACATTGGAATGAGGAACTTTTGCTTCAATTCTATGCTACCCTCCACATTCGCGGTTACAACAGGGATACAAAGACATGGGTTCTCGAGTGGATGACAGGAAATATTCATCATGAAGCCAAAGCTCTTGACATCATTGAGCTTACAGGGTTATCCACTCCCGGAGAGCTGTACGAACCTGGTTGTCAACACCACCGCAATGCACTGGAGAGCATCTTCCATAAGCCAGAACCCAACATGAGCCAGATGTTGAGCATGATGAAGCCTTTGCCTCATGACGCTGAATACACAAAGGAGTTCTTTGTTGATGACCTTGAGTATCTGCCTCGCACAATATATCACATCATCAGGCAGACTCTATGGCCTATCAAAGGGCATTCATCAGCTGCAAAACTTGAAGGAGTCATGAAGACATTGGTCTTTTACATCCTCAATGGCATCAGCTTCAATGCACAAGATTTCTTCCTCCAGCAACTGGCTGTGTCTGGATCTGACCTTTTTGGCCTGAAATTTTATGCTCCATGGGTCATGCGCCTCATCAAGCTACACTCTACTATCAACTATCAGCCCTCTGCTCGCAATCATATGATCTTTCTACCAGAGGTTGATATGTCAGTTGAAGCCATATACCCTAAGCCTGCCAAGAAGCCTCTTTGTCTTCAAAATGCTGAACACCAAAGCTTCTCTCAGCCCATGGAAGGAGTCCAAGCAGTAACTCGTGTCTATCCAATGGCTGGAAACACTCGTTTGCCTCATCATGCACCAACTGAAGCTACTGAGAGCACAATTGCCCAAAGGCCTAAGAAGCGCTCTCGCGTCCTAAATGACCGAGAACTTCTTGTGGCACTGCATCAGAAACAAGACAAGCATCACTTTTGGCTCAAGCGGCAGATGCAAAGCCTCTTGGTGGACGTAAATCGCATTCGAAATCTTGCCACCAAGAATGCATTTGTCACTCACGAAACCTGTCGGCGATCATGGAAGAGTTTGACACTGCTCAGTGCTGAAGCAGATCTTTAAGACGATGGCTTCACTGAAAGATTCAAGTTTGACTCCACTCCTCCATGGAATGCTGTCCTACGTCGAACTCCATCTCTTGAAGACTCTGACTATTCTTCCTCCGCGGCAACTGTGAATGCCAAAGTGATCGATGATGAAGACGATGCTACTTCACCGCTCCCTACTTCTGCACGCATCGACACTGCACCAAGTTCATCTGCGCCGCCAAACAACAACGACAACCCAGCTGCTTCACCTACTCCTCATGAGGACGAGTAGATGCTCTGTGTCTTCAAACCTTTTTGGTCATTACTAACAAAAGGGGGAGAAGCATATGAGTTTGATAGTCTTCAAGCGGGTTCATATGGGCGGTTGCTTTATATTTTTCCTAGTGATTACAACTCTTGCTTTTGATACATTTCATTCGTTGAGTTGTAACACTTAAACTCGATGGTCACCTGCTACTTATTTGCTTTTCCATGTGTGATGATAACTTCCGCACTTAGATCATTCTGCAGACGTCCATTTTTCATTATGCATGTCACTTTCTTAGTTATATCATTTCATGCATGATAAATTATCTTCATAAGTTGAAGAGGATCTCCACAAGTACAACCTGCCATTTGCATTTGCATTCCAAAAGCAAATTACTTATATGCACATCTTCAGGGGGAGCCCTTGCCACTTATGAAGACAATATCCTATCCTTTACAATTTCACATACTTTATCCCCGTTGAAAACTTCAACCAGTTTGTCATCAATCACCAAAAAGGGGGAGATTGTAAGTGCATCTAGTGCCACCCCTAGTTGGTTTTGGAGTATTGACGACAAAGTTGGTTGAGGGACTAATGCGTTTGTGAGAATTGCAGGATAACGCAGGTAGTGTTCCTCATTGATTCGGTTTACCTATCAGAGATGACCCCTAAAAATGTATGAAGACATTGACGACAATGGTGGTATGTGAAGATATTCATATTGAAGACTATGACATGAGAAGGCAATGAGTGAAGACTATGGAGCGCGAAGACTGTGTTGTTTCACTGTTTCCTTTTCTTCTTTGTTGAGTCATAGGAACCACCGTACTGTTAAGTGGGGTCCAAGTGAACAAAGTCTGAATGACCGAAGTGATGCTCAACCCAAATCCTATGTCTTCGAGCGAAGACAATGAGAGCAAATCTTATCCAGAGCTGGATGAGTCAGCTTTGCTTGTAGCCCAAGTAAAGTTGCCGTGTGTGTTTGAAATCTGACTGTTGGAACACGTGTCAGTTCCTTAGTGACCCAGGGTCATTTCGGACATATCAGGTTGGGTTGCCTTGTGGCTATAAATAGCCCACCCCCTACACCATAAATTGGTGGCTGCTCAGAGTTAGTTTACGGCTTTTGTCGTTTAAGAGCAACCCACCTCGAAGCCTTTGAGAGAGAGAAATCCTTGCGAGGACAAAGCCCAAACACCCAGAGCCAAAGAGTGTTAGGCATCACGGAAGTCTTTCTGTCTAAGTGACCTGAAGACTTATTACACTTGAGGACTGTGTATCCTCCAGCCGGTTAGGCGTCGCGTTCTGAGAATCCAAGAGTCATTGTGGATTGCCGGTGAACGAAGTCTGTGAAGGTTCGGAAGTCTACCTTGAAGACTTACCAGAGTGATTGGGCGAGGACTGTGTGTCCTTAGATCAAGGGGAATAAGGTGAAGACGCGGTCTTCTGAGTTGAATCTCAGCCTCCCTAACCAGATGTACAGTTGTCACAGCAACTGGAACTGGTCCAACAAATCATGTGTCTTCAACAAGTGACTGGTTCTATCCTCTAACTCCCCTTACTTTAAGTTTTTCTTCGTGAAGTCATTGCCTATTTGTCATACCTGTTTGACTTCATTGCTTGACTACTATCGTTGATTGGCTTCATACTATCTTCCATCCTGATCCTTACTACCAAGCTACCATTAGTCTTTGTACTTTCATGTTATTGCATACTTGACTATGGTTTGCTTGTTATAGTTTATCTTCCGCTGCATATCAATTAGGTCATTTCTATTGCTTGTCTTCAAAACTTTCATGTTTTGAAGACTTTGATAAAAATCGCCTATTCACCCCCCCTCTAGTCGATAACTAGCACTTTCAAGAGTTATGCAGATTCTAAACGCAAGGAGACAGTTTACGAAGTTGGAGACCGAGTTTATCTTCGAGTGTCCCCACTTTGAGGAGTTAAGCACTTTGGAGTTAAAGGAAAGTTAGCGCCACGTTTTGTAGGACCATACAAAGTTTTGGAACGTATGGGAGAAGTTGCTTACAAGTTGGATTTGCCCGAAGGATTGTCAGCAGTTCATGATGTGTTCCACGTTTCCCAGCTGAAGAAGTGCCACACAGAGATGGCTGAAATACCGCTGAGAGATACAGTGCCGCTGGAAGCGATTCAGTTGGATAGTGATTTGACCTATGAGGAGAAACCAGTGAAGATTCTCGAGTTTGCCAGCCGAGTCACGTGCAGCAAGATTATCAAGTTTTGCAAAGTCCAGTGGAGCCACCATACCGAAGAGTAAGCCACCTGGGAGCGAGAGGAAGACTTGCTAAAGGACCACCCTCACCTATTTTCTAGCCAATCCGAATCTCAAGGGCGAGATTCATCTTAAGGGGGGTAGGTTTCTAACATCCCAAATTTTCAATTTGGAATGTTATACATTAGATCATCATTGCATATCATATTTTATTGCATTTTGGCTTGATCCCAGAAATTCTACGCAACTCAAGGACCCACAGAGAGAGTTGGGGATTTCGTTATTTTCATATTTGAGGTTTTCTCAAATTTTGAAAATAGGATCATTCGATTTTATTTATTTTATCTTCAATTATTCTATTATAAAAATAAGAGAGAGGGAATAAAATGACTTTCCCAAAATAAAGAAATATTGAGGATTTAATATTAAAATCAAATAAGATTTTATTTCGGAGTTTTTTCGCTATTTTATTTGAATTAGGAAAATGCGCGTTTTTAAAAATTGCATTTAGGCTCCAAATAAATGTTCATCTTGTCCGGCTTGATTTTAGAGGACGGGGAAAATTTATTTCAGGATTTTTGGAGTCCATCTAGTATTTCTTTTCATTGTTTTTTCTGCGTGATTGTTTTTAAAAAAACGCGAACCGACCTAACCGGCCGGCCTTTATAAGTGTTGGGAGGCCACCCCAAGCCCACCCAAAACCCAAGCCCCGCCCGAGCCGCCGTCGTCGCCGCCAGCTGCTGCCGTCCGCCGTCGCCACCCGCCTCGCCGCCGACCGCCGCTGACCCCGCCCGCCTCGTCGCCGACCATCACCGCCCTCACCGGAGTCCGCCGCCACCGGAGGTAGCCACCGGATCCGCCGCTGGTTTTCGCCAGTTAACCGCCCGTTTTTTCTTATAAAACCGCAATTGTTTTTTTAATAGATCGGTTTTTCCCCCGGTTTAGTTTATTTAGCGAACGCCCGTTCGTTCGTTCGTTTTAACGAACGGTTTTCGTCGTTAGTTGCAGACAGTGAATGTTCATTCGTTAGCCTGTTCATCCGTTTTTTCTTTTTCTCAAATTTTCCGCGATTATTTCAGATCGCGATTTCTGATCCGATATTTGTTCTAGTATAACTTTTCGCTCGTTTACCGGAATCAGGCGATTCAAGCGCCTAGAGTTTCGTCTCGAAACCCTCTTTATGTTTAACTAGCTCAAACAAGTTTTTGCTACTGTAAAATTTGACTTGGGTCCAGATTAGTAAACGAAGCTTGTTTCTTTCATCGTTTGACTTTCGTTGCTTCGTTTGATTTGATTCTTTTTGCAAACCGGAGTTCTTAAGTTAAACTTTCTTGTTAGATCTCTTATTCGAGTTTTACCTGTGCATTAGATGAATGATTATTGTATGGTTGTTTGTTTGTGATAGAGTACACGGAGTGCGCCGTTCTCTACTACGAGTCTCTAGGTTTCACGGATCATCAACAAGGCAAGTAACACTTTGATCATACCTTTTTACTACCCAGTTTTATTGCATTAGATCAATCCTCAAACAATTGCATGATTAGGATCTAATTAATATATGGGTTCTAGGAAGTAGATGAGGTAGAACCTATTAACTGTTTTATTTATCAAACCTTTGGGAGATACTTCTACGTTTGCTTATATTGCTATGCTATGCTAGTAGACGTGGATTGGGTGAGTGTATCCATGACAGATGTGAGATTGTTATTTAATGGTTTACTTAAGGTGGCAACTTAAATTCACATATGGGTGGATTGAGGCACCTGGGGAACCCAGTGTTGCCTATATTTTTGGAAATCCCGGGTACCGTGTGATTCTCCTATGGACCACCAGCCAGGCTCAAAGGGATCATGAGATTATTCATGCTAGAAACTTCCATGTGTAGCCGCAAGCTACCATGGGCTCTAGCATAGTTGAATATGTTGTGTGACCTCTTTTAGTGGTAGACTAGCAGATGTAGGGGATGTAGGTTGGTACTGTCTACCCAGAGTAAAGAGTTAATGCTTCTGAAAGACTGTGTCCCGGTCATCCGTTTCTCAAACATCATGTAGTGCGAGAAATCAAGCGGAGGAGATCGAGTCTTGCGGGGAAAAGTGCGCAAACCTCTACAGAGTGTATAAACTAATCATGGTTAGCTGTGTCCCCGGTTATGGACATTTTGAGTATCTAGTACCTGGATTATCATGTGAATCTCATCATGTTACTTAATATTTAATTATGTTGGGTTAATGATGTTACTTAATTGGGATTGAGTTGGGTGAACCTTCTCAATGTTTAACAACCACCATGATAGTTAAATAAAATTTATTCCTTTGTTGTAGGGAAAAATTGGCTTTAAGCAAATCTGTAACCATAGAGCTTTCCACCAGCCATATATGCATGTAGTGATAGCATTATTCTGTTCATCACTCTCTATGTGTTACATTGCCAGCATATTCCATGTGCTGACCCGTTTTTCGGGCTGCAACGTTCATGTTGCAGACTTTTCAGACGACGAGTAAGGTGCCTTAGGTCGTGGTCTTATACTCAGTGATGCCGTTGGATTTGATGGACTCGCTTATCTTCTAAGCCTTCCGATGTTATCGTTATTAGATGGCCTTAAGCCATATTTATTGTAATAAGTTCTCTTTTGAGACATTCGATGTAATAAGTGTGTGATTGCTACTCTGTTATAAATCCTTCAAGTACTGTGCGTGTCAGCATTACCGATCCAGGGATGACACTGATGCACAGAGATCAGACTGTTTGAGGTCTGGTCGCTACAATATTCCATGTGCTGACCTACACGGCTGCAAGCTCTCATGTTGCAGACTTTTCCGACGAAGAATAAGGTGCGATAGGTCGTTGCCATGCACTCAGCTATGTCGGTTGAGTTGATGGACTCTTTTATCTTTGAAGCTTCCGCAGTTATTTAGTTTAGATGGCCTTCAGCCAATTTATTTGTGTAACAGATACTCTTTATGAGGACCTCGATGTAATAAGTGTGTGATTGAAACTCTGTTATAATTCCTCGAGTACTGTGTGTGTCAGCATGCCGATCCAGGGAAGACACTTAAGCATAGAGACTACGATCCATTGGGATCGTGGTCGCTACATGCCTCATCTCCATATGCACTACAGAGAAACATGCATGAGATGGAGATGTTAGATGTGTAATCCCAACCGCTAATCTGACAAGTCCAGAGGCATTTCAGGTGAGTCGAAGGACTCACTTAAGTGTTAGATTAGCACCAATGGCATTGTTGACTCTTCAATGACAAGACTCATCTACTTATAGATCAATACATTAGCACTCAGTTGAATTCGTAGCCCTAAACATTTGGCCATGTGTGTATCAAATATAATGCAATTTCATTGTATGTGCCTACACATTGTGGATGTGTATATAATTTCTGCCTTAGTGTATCTTGGGGTTTCACTGCTATCAGATTGCTAACTATGGAGCCCCAATTTGCTTAAACCAATTTTTTTATCACTGACTGTCCAGCAGACCAGTGTTAGTTATCATCACAGACGGGTCAATTGACCCGATTATGATGACAAATTCATCACTAACTCAGAGGCACTGGTGGCCGCTTGCGCATTAGTGATGATAATATTTGACTGGTCAATGCTATTTGAGTCCACCCCACGCCCTCCCTCCTCCCCTTGCCGCCGCTGGGCAAAGCCCCCACGGCACCGACGACGGCAAGGTTTCTTTCCCATGGTCACGTGACGGCGGCGCTCGAGGAAGGCGCAAGTCCGGCATGGATGCTTCGTGCGGTCGTGGGCGATGTGATGGAGGCACTCATGGGAGGTGGATGCCCCGTGCTGCGGCTCCATGAGGGCGTGGGCGATGCGGTGGTCACAAGGTGCGACGACCCAGATCTGTGATGCGGGAACTCTGGCGCAGCCGTGCCGGGACGAGGGCTCCATGGAGGGGTTGTGGCCTCTCGAGTCGCTGGAGTAGGAGGCGTGTGGCCGGCTAGCTGTTGGCCAAGTTGCAGTGGATGCGGGTGTACATAGGGCGGCCGGACCAGGCTCCCAATGCAAGTTGACTGTGGCGGCCAGGCGAGGGGGCGGTGGCTACCATGGTGGAGGCTGCGTGAAGGAGCTATGGCGGGCAGGTGGACTAGCCAGATTGGACGTCAACTCCAGGAAGTCGAGGTATAGCCGGGTGAAAACCCATCCCCGATCGTGGCTGGAGCCTATGAAGGCATCATCTATTGTCATTGTTACCTTCTTGAAGGCATCAACGAGGTGCTCTCTCTTCCTCTGCTTGGCATGACTCCGGAGGAAACCTCAGACCCAATGGGTCGGTTATTGGCGGCGTGTCAGCATCGTTCCCCTCTCAGGTGCATCGACTTTGGAGTTTGATCCGATTGGAGGAACCAGTGGATGCATGAGGATGTGGGTGTCGTTGTGTTAGTCGCAGCGACAGTTGATGTAAGACGGAGATGATGGCGTCCAGGCTTCTGTGGCAATGATGATGGGGCCGAGCAACATTGGAGTCGCGACAATGTTTGAGGTAGTCGGCTCTTCTTCGACACGGGATCACCCTTGGGCGGAGGAGGATCCCCAGGATTTCAACATGCAATTTGTGTTTCAAAATAGGCCCTTGATTAAAGAATATATAATCTATTTCCCTTCTTTCATTCATAAACATATCATTTTCATGGTTTAGCAAATATTGTTCTAAAAGGATCAGTAGGAGGCACGGCAATAGAAGCAAGACCAATAATTTCATCCTTACTAGGCAATTCTTTATCATGGGGTTGTATACAAAATTTAGAGAAATTAAAATCATGAGACATATCCCCTAAACCAATAGTAACAATATCTTTCTCGCAGTCTATCTTAGCATTAACAGTATTCAAGAAAGGTCTACCAAAATAATGGGACAAAAATTATCTTGTGGGGAACCAAGAACAAGAAAATCAGTAGGGTATTTAGTTTTCCCACACAATACTTCAACGTCTCTAACAATCCCAATTAGTGATATAGTATCTCTATTGGCAAGCTTAATAGTAACATCAATATCTTCTATCTCAGCATGTGAAATATCATTCATAATTTCTTCATATAGAGTATAAGGAATTGAACTCACACTAGCACCCACATCACATAAGCCATGATAACGATGATCTCCAATTTTAACAGAAACAATAGGCATGCCAACAACTGGTCTATGTTTATCTTTACTATCGGGTTTAGCAATTCTAGCAGCTCCATCACATAAATAAATAACATGCCCTTCAATATTATCGACCAAGAGATCTTTAACCATGGCAATACTAGGTTCAACTATAATTTGTTCAGGGGGTGTAGGTGTTCTAGTATAATGATACGTGAAAGGATCAATATAGTTGACTAGAGGGGGGAGGGGGTTGAATAGGCAACTAACAATTTTTAGCTTTTCTTTACCAAATTAAACTTTGCATCAAAGTAGGTTGTCTAGATATGCAACTATGTGAGCAACCTATGTGATGCAACAACAATAAGCACACAAGCAAGCAAGGGAAAGAACACAATATAGCTTGCGCAAGTAAAGGTGAGAGATAACCAAAAGTGGAGCTGATGGAGACGAGGATGTGTTACCGAAGTTCCTTCCCTTGAGGGGAAGTACGTCTCCGTTAGAGCAGTGTGGAGGCACAATGCTCCCCAAGAAGCCACTAGGGCCACCGTATTCTCCTCACACCCTCACACAATGCGAGATGCTGTGATTCCACTATTGGAGCCCTTGAAGGCGGCAACCGGACCTTTACAAACAAGGTTGGGGCTCTCTCCACAACTTAATTATAGGCTCCCAACGAATCCCCGGAGCTTCACCACAATGGAATGTGGCTCCGAAGTGACCTCTTCCAACTAGGGTGCCCAAGCACCTAAGAGTAACAAAATCCACCCAAGAAAGTATGGGGGAATCAAGTTTACTTTGGTGAGAGTGTAGATCTAGGTCTCCTCCTTCAATCCCTAGAAAATCAACAAGTTTGAGTGGCTAGAGAGAGAGATCGGGCAAGAAAGCTTTGAGGGCATTAATGGTGGAGAGAGAGAGGCAAGAGATAGGTGGGAGGTGGGAGAAGCACCTCCTTAAATAGGGTCCCCTTAGATCCAACCGTTATGCGCAGAAACACATAAGAGCGGTACTTCCGCAAGGTTCATTGGTACAACCGGTGAATGCGGGAAACCCCTACTAGGGCACCAGGGCGGTACTTCCGATGGAGCAGCCGATAGTACTAGTATATCAGAATAAACCAGAACTACCGTTCCACCACCGCTCAACAACCGCTCCTCAATCAGAAGGTCTTCACCCTAGACCAGTAGTAAGAGTGGTAGTTGGGCCGGAGCTACCACTGGACCAGCAGTTCCTGGGTGGTGGAGTTTCAGGCGGTACTACTACCCTGAACACCGGCAGTACCGGTTTGTCAAGACAAACCGGAACTTCCGTTCCACCACTGGTCTACCATCGTTCCCGGTACATAAAGGTGTCACCCCCGAGCGGTACTTCACTACAAAAAAAACACTTTCGTGATGATACGTGTTTGTCACAGTAGGTCGCGTTTTTTGTCATGCATGTACATCCATGACGATTTTATGACAGAATCAAGATAGTCATACCTGTGCTGTCGTAGAAGTGTTCCATGACATTACCAAAATTATCATCACAGAACTGTCCACTTCCATGACGATAAATCGCGCGTCATAGTAGTGCTTTAGTCAAGGGTGACTGACACATGGTATCCACCGTAACGGAACACCATTAAGCTATCGGGTCCGTTTTGGATCCGATAACCCGTTAACAGGCCTAACCAATGGGGATTTTCCATGTGTAAAATCATCATTGGTTGGAGGAAACACGTGTCGGCTCACCGTCGGGACAGATGTCATCCACTCATTGGACAGAAGGCGCCTATGATATGTCGACATGTGGCACGGCCCAACAGAGGCCCATTCCTATGAAAAGGCCGGCCCATTTGACTTGGTCAAAATGTGGCGGGCCGGCCCATGGAAAGCCTGTTAATGGCTTGTTCGCATATAGCCCATTTACAGCCCGCAAACCCAGGGCCCGTTATGACCTATCCGAATTAGGCCCAGTAGCGTCATCTGGGCCGTCCAATATGATTCCAGCCCGTTTTAACTTCTAGCCCATGTATGTCCCATGACGTATTTCGGCCCATATGACGCCCTTTGTAACTCTTGGCCCATTAACGACCCTGGTGAAACTGGCCCATAATGAACAATGTATCACTTTATGGCCCATTAACGACCCGTGGTGAAACTGGCCCGTAATGAACAGTGTATCACTATATACCCATTAATGACCCGTTATTCCGTTGGACTGTTTCCAACCCATGTTATCTTTCAGCCCTCTCAGGGCCCATTTATTCTTGGGCTCATTTCCGGCATTCGTTTACTTACGGCCCGTTACTCTCATTTTCTGCTTGTGGGCCAAATTCAGCCCGTGGTTATAGTCGGCCCGTTTGTGGCGCTTTAATACATTGGCCATTTTGATAGCATCATCAAATAGGGCCTATTAACAACGACCCGTTATGGTCGGCCCATGAACGGATGATTCCAACTCTAGCCCGTTTACGGCATAATGTGGTCTGTTATTGGCCCATGTTTGGCCGATCGATCATCCGGCCCATATAAGGCCCATTGATGATACGGCCCCTAGAAGGCCCAATGTGTCTATGGCCCATAGAAGGCCCATTCTGTCTACGACCCGTAGAAGGCCCATTGTTTCTACGGCCCATAGAAGTCCCATTGTTTCTACAGCCGGTAGGAGGCCTAGTGTCACTACAGTAAATATGTAGCCCATGGTTATTGTGGCCTAGTTTTAAAAAATTGGTTATTACGGCCACTAGCAAACCGCGGAAAAAGAACTGCAGTGACTACAAGCAAACAAATAAACAAGACAACAAGGAAATAAATAAGCAAGCAACTTACGCTAGGCTATCACGGCTATTACACATATTACATCCACTGGGCACCAAAGTTCGCCACCAGTGCAAATATAGGGAACAAAGCAGCATATCATATACAATGGTTGTCAAAGTTGGCGACTAGCGCAAATAAACGCCGCAGCAAAATAAATCCAAAAATGAAACCACTTCAAAAGATCTCAAGAAACAGTATCCTGGGTACCCATAATGCTGGCAAGATGCTTAGCAAGCTTATTAACTTTCTCTTATTTGGCCCTTAAATCCTCCAGCGCTTGCTGTTGCACCAGGAAGTATGCATCTGAATTCTGCAGGGACTTCCTCGGTCCTTCAGCTTCCCGTCGCAGCACATCCGATCAATGTCTTTCAACTTGAAGTTGAGACTCAAGAAGACGAATTGATTCAGGCAGCGAGTTCGAAGAGCTTGTGCCAGCAGTAGCGGCCAGTAACTTGAACACTAGATCAAGATAAGACTTTTGGGTTCTCTCACTGTCATCAAGATAGTTTTTTCAGCTTTCTTGGGGACCAACAGGGATGTCTCATTATCTTGAACCTTTTCTGCATTACTTCCTTTACCATTGCATAACGGGGGTACTATTCTCCAATATTTTGTCCGCATTCTAAAAGAGAAACAAACAAATACATCATAGGTTTACCATGTTGTATATGAAACTCATTTTGGTAAATGACTTCAGTAGTAAAGTGGACAGGATAACAGCATGAAACAAACATGTATCTATGTACCACGGTCACTTTATGGTCTATATCATTCTAGTTTTGTTGCCAAATCAAGATAGAGACACAGTTCAAATAATATTTGTTCAAGACAAAGAAGAATAGACAGAATATAAGTGTGGGAAACTATAGAGCAATAACAACACTTGTAATGTGCATGACATGAGAACATAACTTTTTATTCAATTGAAACTGAAATCAACATAGAGCAGGTTACAACAGCAAACCAGTTAAAGAAACAGGTTTAAAACATACCCGTTGTGCCATTGGAGTTTCAATTCCATCCTTCAAATTTGAAAATAGTTGGTATGAGTAAATACAGTAATGCAAGAGCAAAGGAGTATGAACCATAGCTACAGAACCTGACCTGAGAACAAATCTTCTTCTCCTTTAAGCGTTGATTTGGGATTCGGAGTGGTGGTCCTCGTGCTTTGGGCACTGCAGTTCCCTTACTAAATGCTCGTGTTTGGGTGCTCTGTGGTGGAGACGGTATTGTGTCAACTGGAACTGGGTTACTATCTGCCGGGGTTGGGATTAGAAGGGCTGTAGCTGGTTCTCTGTCCAACTGGGTAGGGGTACAATCTGCGAGAGTCTGAGTTACGTGTGGTGGATCTGGTCCTTGGGAAAGTACAACCGTGGTTCTATCTGCATCAACTGGTAGCACTATCTTTTTTGAAGACCGTGTTGTTACTTCCTTAGATACTGCCATCACCCTCTCCAATTCAAATGGCTGATAAACAAGAAAAGTAATTGAAAGTACAGACGTTGTATGATAGACAGGTGCAATGGATAGTGGGGAATAAAAGAGGGCATGAAATAATTCACATTTATGTTGTCTAACCAAACAGGATAGCATGACACAATTTCACATATATGATGGCTAACTAAACAAGATAGCATGACACAATTTCACATTATGATGGCTAACTAAAAAAGATGGAAAGACATAGTTCAAAATATGATGACTATGTAAACAGGATGACATGATATAACTATATTATGTGTTTATTAAATAGGTTGGCATGCCATAATTCACATACATTCACGGATAGAATGCCATAATTCAAAATATGATGACTGTAAACACTAAACAGAATGAGATGATATAACTGTATGATGTCTTTATTAAATGGGTTGCCATGCCATATTCAGATAGATGATGTGTATGTACTATGTAAACATGATGGCATGATATAATTCAAATATATGATTTATATAGTAAGCAAGTAAGCAGATGGCAATCCATATGTGATGTAAAAACTAAGCAATGCAAGACAACATGCATGACATGGGTAATATAACCCTGGCAAGTTTGATCATAGACCACAGGGGGGAAATAGGACTGGTCATCAATCTGTGAATCCTCCTCCGAGGAGGTCTCTGTAACCAGCAAGATGTCTGCTTCAGCAAGTAGCATTGTCTTCTTTGAATACCTTGCTTTTACTCCAGATACTTCCATCACCGCTTCAAATGGCTGATGCACAGGAAGAGTAGTTGAATATACGAACGTTGTTGACAAATGGAACACGTAATACAAAAAAATGATAGCATGATATAATTCACATACATGATGATTGGCTAAACAACATGACATTGCATAATGCACATATATAATGCCTTTGCAACAAAATAGCTTTGCATAATTCACATATATAACGTCTTGCAACAAGATGGCAATGCATAATTCACATATATGGTAATTAGACACTGAACAGGTGGCATTCACACAAAGTATGTCTAAACTAATAAAATGACATAGCAATGCAAGACACCATACACACGATATGAGCAACATAACCCTGCCAAGTTAGAGCATACACCTCGCCCGAGGGGGGGATAGGACTGGTCATCTGTCTCTGAATCCTCCTGTGAGGAGCTATCCGTAACCAGCGAGATATGCGCTTCGTCAGATAGCATAGTCTGCTCTAAAGACCTTGTTTTCACTCCAGAATTTTCCATCAACATGTCAAATGGCTGATGCACACGAAGAGCAGTTGAATGTACTAACATTGTTTACAAATGTAATACGTAACGAAAGAAGGATGGCCTGATATAATTTACATATAAGATGACTAGCTAAGCAGGATGGCATTGCAAAATTCACATATATGATGCCTGGCTAAACAAGTTGGCGTTGCATAATTCACATAAACGATGAATAAACTAAACAGATGGCATTCACAAAAAGGATGTCTAAACTAATTAGATGACATATTTGATGTATAAAGTAAGCAATGCAAGGCACCATATGCATGATATAACCAACATTAGCATGCCAAGTTAGAGCGAAGACCTCAGGGGGTTAATAGGAGTGGTCTTCTCCTTCTGAATCCCCCTCAGAACAGATATCTTCCTCGCGATTAGAATCCGAAATGGGTGGAGGGGGGGGCTGCCTTTGCGCCTACCATGGAGCGGCGTCTGCATGAAATTTTATTGCCACGCAAGGCTCGTCTCTTTTGCTCTACATGTTCAGTTCCATTGTTTACAATAACTGTCATGCATAGGAATAAAAGATAGTGAGATTATGTAAGGAGTGCATGCAGAAATCTAGAGTTATGGTAGCAACCTGTGGATAGACCCAAAACCAATAATAGCAGGCAGATAATGGCTTCAGTTAAAAAATACACATAATGGCTTCTTTACTGTTTGTTTCTCACCCAACATGAAACTCATAGTAGACACCGGAGACTAACCAGATAGTAGACAGATACTATTGATTGCGGCCCTGATATGTACCCCACAACCATTTAAAAACTCAAGTATGACCATTAGTTTGGAGCTGACTCAGAGTCTAATCGATGAACAGGACGATAAAGTAGCATGTAATATTAAGTGATGCATAACATAAGCACACACGAAAGAGTGCGACCTCTCTTGTGGACCCATGTAGTCCTCGAGGTCATCTGCTCGGTTGATGATGGTAATGCAGTTTTCATGGCTGCCGGCAGCGGGGAAGAAGATCTGGGGCGGCAAAAGATAGTTTGGAGGCCGGATCCCTGTTGTGCTGGACCCTTTTGTCATTGGAGCAGCTGAGCTGGGGTGGACGACGGCGCAGCAGGAGCGGGACAAACCACGCAAGGTTTTCTTTGACAACTATCTGTAAGAGAAGTGATTCTGTAAGGGCTCGTTTGAATTGGAGGATTCCAACAATGCAGGGATAGGAAATAGATAGGAATAGTATAGGAATTCACGTGCAAAACAGAGAATTTGAAAACACAGGATTTCTGCCAATCTGGGTGTTTGATTCACAAGAATTGGAAGATCACAGGATGCAAAGAAGCATGGTTAGATTAAGTTAAACCACAAGAAAATGTACGGTTATAATGCTATTATGCTACTATCTCCTAGTCTTGTGCTTCATGAATATGAATTTGAAAAGGAGGACAGGTGAAAATTAAAATTCCTACGTTTTTTCTTTCAAGGAGACACTAAAGGAACAAATCCTACAGTTTTCCTTTGCTCCATTCCTTTGAACCAAATTCATGAATAGTAGTACCATAGGAAACTTTCCAATTCCTATGTTTTTCATTCACTTTTCCTTTCAAGCACCAGCGATTCCAGTATGCAGGCTTGAGCAAGGAAAAGCCTACACTAAAAGAATGTTTTTGTGCTACTTCTATTACTTTGGACCTAGGCCACTGCCCTACTAGCTCAACTCCCAGGGCCATCGACAAATGCACAACTCAAACGCGCAGAGATAAATAATGATGGCGTTCAAGAAAGTCCATCACGGATAAAATAATTGTATTTCCCGTTACTACATGTGCTCAGTGGACAATATATGTAACATGTAGAGTAAAAAAGAGATGCAACAAGTGTACAACCTCTTTGGCGAAGCCATGTCGATCTCAGCGTGATTGGGTTGGCCGGTGAGGATGCTCCGGCTGACTTGGCTGTCGGAGGAGGGGAAGAAGATCTTAGGCGTCTAGAGATGGAGCCCGAGGTACTGCTCCGCTGTGATGGAGGGTTTCATCGTTGGAGCAGCTCTGGTGAGCTGTACGATACCGAGGCTGAAGCAGGACAAGAGAGACAACATTGACCTGAGTGAAATTCTAATAGCATATCCAATAGATGATGTAAAATACATAACCACAAAGTGCTAGATGTAAAATACATCAGCCGCTCATCTCTGAACTTAACTGTCGAAACTAAATTTAACTGTCAAAACTGAACTTAACTATCGAAATTGAATTTTGCGGTCAAAACTGAATTTTACTGTCAAAACTGAACGCACTAGAGGTGAGGCTACACGTCAGTCGACTGACTTTTTCATCTCTGGTCAGTCGATTTTGTAGGCATTGGATACGAAATGAAGAGCCTGCAGTTCATCTTAAACCTCCACCCTCCTGAGCCGCCAGCCCCCACCGGCCAAACAGCCGCCCCCCGCCGCCTGCGGCCGGTGGTGCACCACCCCGCCCACCCCGAAAAGATTCCCCACCACTCCGGCCATGCCTCTAGGGCCCCCCGTGGTGAGATTTTTCTCCGGTGACCCCCACGCCACCGCCCCACCACCGTCGGCGACCACCGCCCCCACCCTGAACCCTAAGATAGATAGTGGGGTACCTCTCCGGCGAGCCCCCGTCCCTGCTGCAGGTGGTTCTTCCTTAACTCCAGCAAGCCCCCCCAACCCCCGAAAATCGACTGACCCAAAAGTCGATTCAGTCGACTGAAGTGTAGCTGAATTGGAGAAGCATCACAAGCAAGAGCAAGAGCAAGAGCAGCAGCACAAGCAATAGCAATAGCAAGAGCAGACCAGGCAGGGGACCGAGAGCAAGTGCAGACCGGGCAGGGGGCCGAGAGCAAGAGC
This sequence comes from Triticum dicoccoides, assembly GCF_002162155.2. Lineage (NCBI taxonomy): Eukaryota > Viridiplantae > Streptophyta > Magnoliopsida > Poales > Poaceae > Triticum > Triticum dicoccoides. Next base: position 505,022,385 of record NC_041383.1, read on the forward strand.
AGAGTAGAAGCACGAGCGAGAGCTAAAGCAGCAGCAGCTCCTACTGATGTGGACATCGCTGCCGAGGCAGCGAAGCCATGGAGGAAGTGGCTAGCGACGCCGCCGTGGATGGAGCCGCACCGTTTCAGCTCGGGACCAAGCGCCGGTAGCACTGTGAGATCAAATCAAGAAGAAAATGCGGCGATTAGTGTACAACCTCTTTGGTGGCGCCGATTAGGCCACAGCTTCATCCGAGGAAACGGTGATTATGATGCTCTTCCGGTGGTGCAGGTTAAGACGGCGGTGTGGGAATGGAGGTGGCGCAAAAGACAAGGGGAACATCGGGGCAGCTCCTTGGAGGTGGAGGACGGGGTGACTGAACCAGAGGGACGACCAGATCGAGGACGGATCCTCATCTGGTACGGTGGATGAGGGACATCGAGGTGTTGCTTTGGACGACGTCGTCAGGGAAGAGGCTCTGGCTGGGTGGCGGACGGAGGAGGGAGTGGGGTTTCGCGGGTTTTCCCGGCCTCGGTGTACGAATGGGTGGGCGGATGGGATGGGAGTGGAGAACCATGGCTTAGGGACGCGCTTGTCCGAAATGTGGGTAATTTACGAAAGTACCCCCACCGATTTGAGGCGGTTCTTTCGGTTCAGGGGTATCATGGGTGTTTCACATGTCGGGATTTCACAGGAGGTGGGAGTTTTCGCGCGCGTTGTAATTTTGGAATAGCAAGGCGCGGGTTGAGATGGAGGGTGTTGTCGGAGCACAACGAGACAAAGATATATCTTAAATATTTCGGGCTAACAAGGCGCGGGTTGAAATTTCCGGACAAGCCCGACGTGTACTGTACCAAATCAATTCGCACTACAAATGTCATTCAAAACTTTGAATTCATGTTATGTTCAATTAAAATATTTCGCTACGTGTATAATGCATCCAACCTACTTCTCAAATGAACATTTTAGTGCATTCCAAAGGTATACAATAGTGCTTCAATATGAACTAAATTTGAATTCGTTTCTCTATTTGAATAAGATCTACAATAATGATTGTTGTGAAGTCAAAGCATTTGAATTCGTTTCTCTATTTTAATAAGATCTACAATCATCATTATTGTCAAGTTAAACCATCATTTGTGTATTATCTTCACATCACACCACATGATTAGTATCGAGTTACATATGAACTATGTGTACTATATGAACTCGACCTCGATTTTTTGAATCCACTTTATGTTGATTTCAAATCACATTACATTTCAAGATCTAGCTAGATCTTCATAATCTAAACCATGTCTCATATGTATAATGTGTTTATCACATTATGTATGGTGCCCCGCCCCCTACGCCTACAAGTATTTAGATGTGAGTTGCAAACACCACACACTACCACAAATTCAAATAAAATGTGAGAATGTTCGATATATAGTAGCAAGCATATCACCGCTATATTCATGCATGCATATGTTTAAAACACTATGATCTCCTATTCAAATATATGAATCCACTTTCATCTCAAATTATGATCTTTGTTAGTCTCTTACACCCACACAATCCTCTAACCTTTGTAGCTACCACTAACTTTCTCTCGTGCATGCACACGCCCTCCTCACCCTCCCCCTCCCTCAGCATTCACTCCATCGCGCACATTCATTTTTTCTTCTTTAGGTAGTTCTCCCAGAGTCTCCACAACTCCTTTCCAACACACACCGATCGATAAACCTCTCCAGCGATGTCTGCCTACAACATACACACGCACCTTCAATCTCCTCCTTTATCTGTCCTTGCCTCGTGTCTCTCATACGGTCCCACAACGTGTAAACTCTCGCCCCTCTTTTCATCGATCTCACAACCGCACACTCCTCCCGCTATCTAGCTAGTAGCTGGGCCTCTCGCACCACCTCCTAGCTCCATTCTCTCTGTCTATCCGTCTCGCTGGGCCTTATTTGCCTCTAACAAATGGGCGTACACGGACCGATCTCCCGCTATACACGTAGCTAGCTAGGTCCTTATAACTCGTTTTTTCCCATGCTTCGATCGATCTACCTCATTAGTTATGTCTCTCCCTTCCTCTGACAAAAAAATTTGATCTACCGATCTAGTTAGGTTTGCTTACCAAACACATGGTTCCCCTTCATCATCCATGGATGCATCCCGAAAGATCTATCACGCATAGGCACACACAGAAACACATCCCCACTCTTATTGATAATATTGCAGTTCCACTCTTAGTTTGTCTAGTAGGCCTCTCCCACCATCTTCGAGGAGCAACTCCATCACCCATCCAGCACTCTACCCCTCTCCCTCCCTCTCTCTCCTCTCTCTCTCTCCCTCTGTCCCATCCTATTTCCCATCCTTCAGTTATGTATGGATGTCGACCGATCTCCGTCAAGACATAGCTGGGTCTCTCCTTCTCAATACATATACGAGTAGTTCTACCTCTATAGTTAGGCCTCTGCCTACCCCTCCCCCACCCCCTCCCCCCACATACACCGATACATCGAGCGCTCTAGTCATGTCTCCCTACCACACAAAAACTTGACCTGTGCCCTCTAACGTTCCGGTAGGTCAGTCGCCCTATATCTTTGACTTGCACACACACACAATTTCGATGGCTCTCTTCATCGATCTCGCACCCACCCACTTGATCCTCTCTTTGACTCTATCGATATCTATGACCCCTCCCTTTCTTCTCGTGGATCGCCCGGCCCTCTATATATGATATGGATAGGCCTCCATTTCACACACATTGCATGCAAAAATTTGTTTGAGATGTCATCGACACATATTCCCACAAATACATTCATGAAATCACCCCCCCCCCAAACAAAAAACACTGACGAACGCGGTTTGTATGTCTCTCACACACCCACGTAGGTGGGGACGTGCACGGAGAGAAGAGGTGCATGCACGGCTCACGTACTCCCATCTCTTTCCCAACCACACCCGCGCGGGTACACGGTGGAGCTCATTTCTATTTGAAAAGGCAGCCCTTGTGGTAATTTGGCACGTGTACTGAGGATCATCTACCACGTGTGAACAAACAAATTGCGACTTGACGCGTCATGTTAAAAAAAGGAGGCAAACCATGTGAGGCCTACCTTAGAGGCAAGGCTCTATACACTGGAGTACTTTTGATGTGTCCCGTCAAATCGCAGAACAAGGAGAAGCTTGCTTAGTACACCGTCTCCCCCGCCCACGGGCGCGGTGGCTCGCAGGATGAGGTGAAGCTTGCTTACTAGTAGTAGTACTATTGTACGCCTTACGCCCGCTCCCTCGCCCACGCGCGCGATGGCTCGCATGATGAGGAGAAATTTTTCCTACTCCCTCCTTTTACTCCTCGTCCTACTACCTTGGTTAGAGAGATTATCATATTGTTTGGAATATATATGTCCTTTAGTATATTTCAATATGAACTACTAGTACATAATCCAAACACTGATGTATATATACGTATTTTAGAGTGTAGATTCACTCATTTTGCTTCGTATGTAGTCCATATTGAGGCCCTGTTTGGTTCATAAGTCCTAGGACTTTTTCTAGTCCCAACTAAAAAGTCCCTACTCCTTAAAAAGTCCCTCCCTGTTTGTTTTCAGGGACTAAAAAGTCCCTAGTCCCTCCCTAGAGGTTATTGAATGACCATGTTACCCCTAGTATACAGAAAAATAACAACCAAACAACACCATGGGGCGGCGGGGCAATGGGTACAGGGAGGGGCATTGTTGGAAAAGTCCCCAAAAAGACTCTCCTTGAGAGTCTTCTTCATTAAGTCCCAAAAAGCAAGATTTAGTCCCTAGTAGTCCCTCCTATTTGGTTAAAAAGTCTCTAAGAGGGACCTTTTCTAGTCCCTACACTAAAAAGTCCCTAGAAACAAACAACCCTTGAAACAGACATAATAGTACACACTCTCCCTCGCCCCTCGACCCTTTCCCACGTGGTGGACATGCAACAATTCATTCGGTCTCATATAGCCAGAACTGATATACACTGCAGTACCATTATTGCTCGACTTCTCGAAGAGGCGAAGAGCCAATCGCAAGGTTAATGTTTTGGAGATGCCAAGCGCAAGGTTATAGGAGAACAAGTAGTAGGTGCCGCGTCATTATAAATAAAGTTTTTTTTTTCTTTAGTGGCTACACAATATGATACGTTCATATGGAGAGAAAAGGAAACCGCTCCACTATATACATAGTCAGGACGGGCCAGCCTACACGGTTGCTTGCTGAGATTGCTCTCTTCACACTCTCTCGCACAAAATGACTATGGACACATCTCTAACATCCCGGCGGATCATGTCCGCCGGGGGAAGGGGTGGATGCTTAGTTTAGATGCGGTCGCCGTCGCCGACGCCGAAAACCCACTGTCGGCACATCCCGATCAGGGTCCTCGCCGTTCTCTCTCACAAAGCCAGCGAGGTTGCCTTCGTCCCTTGCTCACTAGCACGATGTGGGTAGTTGCCGCCTCCCGCCACCCTCCTCAAGGTTGAGCTACGTCCCGACATCCCTCAGGTACAACTCCCTTTACAGCCGGCTTGCACCACTGCTCCAGCTGCCCACATCACTCCATGTGGATATTTCTCTACTTCTTTGCCCCAGACATACCTCTACTGGCTTCTACGTACTGTATTTGTGATGAGTTTATGTCTCATCAACTAGTCCCATAATCTTATTCTAATCACGCTTCTTCAATTTCTTTGCCACAGGGATGCTCATCTCGATTTTGGTGAAACTGCACAAAATGATCCGATGGTCAAAAGGTTGCGAACTTCATTTCTTAGGAAGCTCAAACGTTGCCAGCAAATTGAAGCCTGGTTAGGGCTTACGGTTCAAGGGCTAGGGACTGCATGGACCTTTTTTTCTTTAGCTGCCTCTGTTCCAAAATAAGTGTCAACTTTAGTAGTAGTACAACTTTGTACTAAAGTTTGCATAAAGTTGAGACACTTATTTTGGAACGGAGGGAGTACATATTTGCTAGGATCTATCAATCATTGAGATGCAATAGCATGCATGTTAGTCTCCTTTGTATTTGATGAAATGTTGCAACGGGCAACCTTGGATGCAAGATACATGTAACAGAAGCTAGAAGCTTCATAGCATTGTACAAATTTATCTCGCTGATAAATTACAGCACATACTATACTAGTACTTTCTCCATTCCTAAATATAAGTCTTTGTAGAGATTTCACCATGAACCACATACAGATGTATATAGATGCATTTTAAGTGTAGATTCATTCATTTTGTTGCGTATGTAGTCCACCTAGTGGAATCTTTACAGAGACTTATATTTAGGAACGGAGGGAGTACTATGTAAAGAGTTAGGTGTCGCACGGTGTCCAGAAAATATGGTGATAGTGTGAGGTGGGCCATGTAATCACTGAGCTTGTGTGTTTTCACTGCTCTTGCACTCCTCCACTGAAAGAATGGAGAAAATTGTAATGTAGTAGTACATCCTTTCACCGAAAGCGTGGGACATCCAGTAGTCCTACCACATCAGTAATAATGACCAATGAGCCATCAAATCACATAGACCCAGCACTAAGTTGGACGGACGAAGCAACCATCACTCCTGAATCCGCTTCTCCCTTCAACGCAGGCGCCACTGAGAGGTTGCGTCCGCTCTGCCCGGGCATGAATGCGGCACCGATTCTTTGGAGCGGCACTGACTGTTTCGGGCGGGAAGCGCGCGCGGGCAATGGAGGGGCTTTGGGTGGGCCAAGCTGGTCAGGAGCGGGCGTGGCAGCTGTCCGCCTATCCCTACCGGACGCCCGGAAACAAGAGGATGCACCGACTCTCGCGGCTAAAATCGTACACTACACACCATCTCTCTATAGGAGTAGGTCAATCTCTCGCTCTCTCTAACACACACATGCTGTTAAACACACACACACATAGACGCACACGCACACACAGGTTCATAGAATAGGAAAATCGTGCGAGTGCGAAGCCACAGGAAGTGAGATACAAATGGAGTACATACAAGAAGAGAAGAGGTGATGAATATTCCATCAAACCTGGACTAAGGAGTAGTACTCCCTCCGTCTAGGTGTTAAGTCATCTTACGAAAATCAGATATTCCCAAAATGTTTAGGCGTCGTCCATTAACTTTGCATCTCAATCCCCTCCTGGCCTCATTGCTAGCGAGCGTTGTTACTTAGGGAGCGTTTGGATCCTTAGACTAGCCACAATGGGAGTAACTTCAGCAGTAACATCGAGTCCAACTCAGCAAATTTGCTTATGTGGCAGTGAGTTAATGAGGAGAGAGGTAGTTATAGTAACTTAGCTAGTTACTGTAACATCACATGTCCCAATGCAATATGAGTCTATAACCTAACGAATGAAGCTTTGCATGTTACCACACTTATGTTACTACCCACTATGAAGGTAGTAACATAGTCTAGGGATATGTGTATGTTACTAGTGTATGTTACTTACCATTGTGGCTAGTCTTAGCAAGAACAGCTTATAGCATAGCTGGGCAAGGTTAGGCATTTGGAACTGTTAAAATATGTTAGCTTTTGTGGGCCAGCTAGCTTGGGTGGGCTAGAAAAACCTTGCTAGCTCAGGAGAGCCAGATCGGCTCGCTTCTGATGGCAAACTTTGCGTAGTATTAACATAGACTAGTACTCCCTCCGTCTAGGTGAGTAAGTCATCTTAAGTTGTGCACCGTGACCAAGGATGAGGGGAAAACAAGAGACATGTTTATTTGCTAATTAATAGCATTGCATGCAATGAACTAACCACTGCATGTCATGTTTGGTAGTAGTCTCAAGTCATTAAAAGCATGCACACCTCTCGTCTCTTATTGGTTAATATGTGAAGAAACAAGAAACAAGGTAGAAGTTAATGCACCACGCCTAAGTGTTTTGGGATTATTTGGTTTTCGTAAGATGACTTACACACCTAGATGGAGGGAGTAGTCCAAGTTACTACCTCCGTCTTGGTTTATTGGTCCTCATTGTATTCCGTGCTAAATTTTGACCATAAATTTATCTAATAAAATGTCCATGCATGTCATCAAAAATTATATCATTGAAAACTATGATCAAATACGAATCCAACAATATAATTTTTGTTGACATGCATTAACGTTTTATTAGTCAATTGTTTGGTCAAAATTTGGCACGGAATACAATGGGGACCAATAAACCAAGGTGGAGGTAGTACTCACCACTATGACCAGCCTAAGCAATGTAACCAAACACTCCTTACTCTGCCTTGTTATCTCCCCCAGAAACCCAATGCATGGAGCGCAACTATGCGTTGATCAGTCAAGAAATCAAAGTTGGATTGCATGCGAGTTAATATGTGGCCCTGCATGGTAGCTAAAACGGCATCTCTTAGTTGTTTGGATTAATTGTTGCGTTTAGAGACAAAAATCAGGGCCTTGATTGGAGGAATGACCGGTCAAGTTTCTCCTTCTCCTCCAATCTGCTTGCACCTTGGTCCAGCTGCACCTTCTAACGTGACTTATTACACCTAGACGGAGGGAGTAGTACGAGTTACAGTGGCACACTAACTTAGATCGAATACAAGTGCCCAAAATTGTGTGCATGTTATAATAAGGATTCACTTAAAATAGTATGTGAGTGAACAGAGGGATCAATTGGACAGTGTTCCCGAGCAGTAGCGAGATGTGTGAGGTAAGATACACCGCCGTCGCTTTTAATTTTTCTTATTAATTTGTTTGTTTCACCCTCTGACTGGTGGGACCCAACATACTATGTGGAGAGAGGTAAGGTGACTAAGGTTGCATTATTTCTGTACCACTGTGGATAGTTTTACCACCAAAGCCACATGACACGATTATGATATAAATCCCAATGACTCCCACACAAAAAAACATGGCATGCTTGTCACACGAATGCAGGAATGTTAAAAGGTTATTTTCCTCTCGTTGAACATAACGGGAGGGTTGTGTAGCTGGTTAGCCTGTTCGCTCATCAAACTTGAGGTTTCGGGTTTGATAACTACACTTGAGCATAATTCGTGCCAGGAGGATTCTTTGACTGGTCAAAATGGATGGATACGGAGCTATACAATATCGTAGTGACCGTATAATCACCTCATCACGTATAAGCTGCAGCCACGGCGCTTGTTATCTAGGGTTTGCACTCTTCACACTCTCTCTCCAGTATATATATACACGCTGGAGCCTCAGCGCTTGTAGTTTCTCTCTTCACACTCTCTCACCCTCTCCAGATCTAAACAAGACTCCGTTGGCCTCTCTCTCGGCGCTTGTAGTTTCTCTCTTTACACTCTCTCACCCTCGCCAGATCTAAGCAAGACTTCGTTGGCCTCTCTCTCTCAGCACTTGTAGTTGTTCTCTTCACACTCTCTCACCCTCTCCAGATCTAAACAAGACTTCGTTGGCCTCTCTCTCTCCCCTCACTGTTGGTCAAAGAGCCGGCAGGATCCGTCCTCTGGGAAGGAAAGGAGGCTTAATGTTGTCACCGTCGGCAAGGGAGGGAATCCACCACCGGCGCAGCTGTTCACTTTCACCCAACGGCGATGCGGGAGGGCCTCCGACCCCTTCTTCTTTGCCGACGTACATAGTGTGGGCAGAACAGCCTTCGGTCGCCCACCGAACCACACCCCAAGAAACTTAAGGTATAATTTACTTATTCCACATGCATTGCTCTAGCTGCATGTGAGTTTTTTCCGCTTCTGCACTCGAATCTAGGTGTTGGATCAAACAGGAAAGTAGTGGGGAAAGTTGTATACCATGAATCTAGGACGTGGTTCAAAGAGGAAAGGAATGGGGGGAAAGTAGTGGGAAAAGTAGTATAGCATGAATCTAGGATGTGGTCCAAAGAGGAAAGGAAGGGGGAAGTTGTATCGCATGAATCTAAGATGTGGTTCAAAGAGGAAAGTAATGGGGGAAAGTAGTGGGGAAAGTTGTATAGCATAAATCTAGGACGTGGTTCAAAGAGGAAAGGAAGGGGGGAAAGTACTAGTATAGATTGGCTATCCAGCACCTACGTTGGTTGAAAAGGGAAAACAATGACAAAAGCGGTACACACATCTGTAACGAACTGATCTTTTGTTTTGGGGGACAAGGTTGTAGAGTTTGAGCAGGACTAGATTTGTTGCGCTCACATAGTGAACGATGTCTAAAGATAACAAAACTAGGACCAACACAAATATGCTCCTGGGTTGTTTGTTCTTTGTTGCAACAGATTGTGCATCACCCCAGTACATCGGTAGATGCACATGGTGCTGGTGCGTCCACTATCCCATGCAACTCTTTCGTTGTTGTTAATCTAAGGCCATGTTTGGTTAAAAACTCCCTAGTCCCTACCTGCTTGGTTCCAGGGACTAAACATGGACTAGAGGTTATTAAATGACATGCTAAAAGACCATGTTACCCCTAGTAATGAACTAATAGAGACAAGGTGTGATGCGTGGCAGGGGCAACTGTTGGAAAAAGTCCCAAAAAGAGTCTCCCTCAGGGTCTTCTTTCTTTAGTCCCAAATGCCCACTTTTAGTCCCTAAAAGTCCCTCCTGTTTGGTTTAGATGGGACTGACATGGAGTTTTTTTAGTCCCTACACCAAAATGTCCCCGTAAACAAACATCCTCTAATAATGCCGCTGGAAAATTGATGCAATGCCATAGTTAAAAGCAAATTACATGTTTAACGAATTTTATTATTAACATAATCTCTATGTTAATATTAATCAATGCCACCATTTGAGAAATGCTACTGTCTTGCTCTCTTTCCCATTTAGATAAGGTAGATGCTTCTTTTTGTTGGCTTCTGTGTCATCCACCGTTATTGACCACTAGTTGTTTCCTTTGCACCTATGTGTAAACAGGGTTATCTACTTCACCTCATTGCCATTGTGACCTTTTGTTGCACTGCACAAAACACTTTTGTTTTATGAGTGTTTTGTGCAGTTCAACCAAAATGTCACGCCGACAACGTTGCTTGATTTCTTGATCTTAGTGGAACTACACAAGAGGAGATCTTACTTCCTATCCATGTTGGCAAATTTGGTTCAGATCTTCTTCTTGTGAGTTGTTTGAATTCCGCATCATGAGAGGTCAGTACTAGCCTTATTTCACATGATTCTGTGGCGTGCTTTCATATGTTGTGCTACTTGTACGGTAATGTTACTTGATTTTAGTGAACTGCACAAATGGGGACAAGACTTCCAATCTGTATGTCCACCGTAATATCCCATTGAGGTAAGATAAGGATATTTCACAACTGTTGGCCTGTATTTTTCCACTTTCATCAGAAAATTAATGTCATTGTTTAGTGCGATACTTGTGCTCCCTAATTGACATGCCAAATCTTACATTGAAGGCGAAGCTTGTCTGTTATTGAACCAAGTGATGAAGGGGAAGAACAAGCGGAAGAAAAACAGAAATCAACTCCAGGTGCTGTAATAAAGCACTAGAACTGTGATGACACAAGTAATGATATAGTTTTGCATCTTAATTTATTGCTATGGCTGGAACGAGCAATTGTTTTGCCACTGATTTGATGCCACTCTTAATTATGTAATACGTAATTATATCTACTTGTGCAAACAGGGATCTTCTTTGAAGATACCATATATTTTAGTGGAACTGCACAAGAAGATGCTGGAAACATTAAACTAATCGAGGAGTATATAGTAAGCATGGCCACCATAGTAGACAGCAACAGATGGTTCCGTGGAAGTGCTTCATCTGTATGCTCTACACAATAAGCCTCCTGACAAAGGTTGGTATCGCCCACTTATTTCATCCATATGATTGAGCTTTGCCATCTCTATTGGTCTTGTGCTACTGTTTAGATACTGTCATGAAAAAGTGGTATTGTCCTTGAGAAGTGCTTCATCTATGCTGTTTTAAATATTTCCTTTCCTTTTTTTCGAGCAAACAGGGATGCTAGCATTTAGTTGTCCTCTTGTCTTTGCACAATAGGATCCTCCTCCTCTGGAGAATAATATGGAGTACGTGAAGTGACTAGTTCCGATTATTCTAGGATGAAGAAGCCCTATCTATCTTCTCATCAGAAGGAGCAGTTGAAGGATGGTTACATTACTCCCGACAAGACCAAACTAACTTCAGCTCAGAAGGATTGACATATCTCCATTTTCTTGCTGTGATGCGCGAGTACAATGTTGTTCTAGGATTCTTTCCGGTGAGTTCCATTTTTATAAAAGTGTGTTCTACATGGACCATGTAGGTGCCTGCTTAAAATGTCAATTCAAAGTACAGTTTGCTTTATACTAATCACTTTTTTGTATTTGTGCAAACAAGGGTGCTCCACTTGATTTCAATGGGAACTGCACAAAATGTTCATGAATACATCGAATCATTCATTTCCACCACAAGAAAGGAGGTGCCGATAAGTTCAGGGCGTTGCAACATATAAGGGCGAAATCATACAAGCTACGCACGAATTTGGTTGATTTTGGTGGAACCGCACAAAAAGAACAACTGGTTTATTTAGCACGAGGTGCCATGTCAATGTCCGAGCTAATGGCAAACCCTGCCCATTCCACAATCATAGGCATTTGATATTTTGGAATGGGACAACCTTGTCAAATTTTGCTCATTGATTTTGGCAAGAAGACATGCGTTTGCTATTTTTGAATGGGACGCCCTTTGCTGTGAGCAGCGTCGATCAATTATTTCTTTATTCTTTAGTTGTGAAGTAAATATTGGCTCTGACATGTGAATCGCTGAGATGCATAATCACCGATTGTTTTGAATGTTATCTATGAATTGCCAGGCCTGTGTGTTTGATTGCAATGTATAGAAACGCTAAAAAGCTGCTCAAACTCTTTGTACTCGTTCTGTTCCTTTTTACTTCGCACATTGTGAAAGTGCATACTTTTTTCTATAAGATTGGTCAAAGTAGAGATTCTTTGACTGCAGACAAAACTTGTATGTAGACTAGAAAGGACCGGAGGGAGTACATGTGAAACTGCTGCAAACAAGGCGATCACCCTGGGAATAATGCTAGTACGTATTGTTTTGCATGTTCATCCAATGCCAGTGATACAACAATTCGAACTAATCGAAATAAATTCATTCATACATGGTCGGATTTCATATAAACATGCTGGATTTCATTACATTTCATACATTCTTCAACTAAAAAGGGGTGCGCTGGAGGTATAATTAATTAACCGAAGCTACCCACCTGTGTCCGGCTGAGCCGAACAGAAGCTTCAGTGACTTAACTGCAGGTGCAGTTGCATAACTCACATGTGGCATGTTGGGCCCATGTGTCAGTCAACCAACTGCACCGGCAGTTAATAGAAGCAGCATCCTTCTCCAACACAGCTCTCCAACTCCACATCGTCACCAAGAAGCTAACCGGCCGTCAATGGTCAACCCTCCTAGCTTGGCTTCAACCGGAGGGTAGCCGCAGTGGCCTTACTTGGACCTGAGCGGCGGTGACCTACTGTGTTCTACTCTTCCTTGTTTTCTGTGTGGCACGGCCTCGTTGGCAGCGGGGTGGGGCCTTGGCGGATCCGGCGATGTCCTCTATCTCGTTGCCAGCGGGCGGCGCCTCGGCGGAGCGGTGGAAATCCGCCCCCTCGTTGCCGGTAGGGTGGGGCTTCGGCTGAGCCGGTGATGTCCTCTGACTCGTTGTTGGCGAGGCAAGGCCTCGGCGGAGCCGGCGGTGTCCTCTGCCTCATTGTTGGCGACGGGGGGACTTGCCGAAGAAGGGCCTCGTCGACGCCAGCAGAGCGTCGGAGCCAGCATTTTCCTATGCCTCGTCCTCAGTCTCTCCAAACAGCACCACGCCCGCTTCATTGCCATCTTTGTAGGCGGCTGCAGTCTCCGCCACCCGCATGTGGTACCGCCAGCGCTCGAGTCGGCCCTCACGGGTGGAGCGGTGTGAGTCGAGCAGCGCCTCCTGCTCTGCCCGATCCGCGGCGATCTGCTCCTCCGCCTGCATGTGCTCCTGGAGGAGATGGTGGTTGTAGGCGGCGTCGGCCTGCACCTCCCGGAACTGCTCCTCACGCCTCTGCCTCACTGTGTCCATATATTGGGCACGGGCCTCAGTGATGGTCATGGTGCAATGCATCGGTGAGGATGGCGCGGAGGAGGGGGTTGGTGTAGGACCTTGAAGTATGTCTAGAGGGGGGGTGATTAGACTACTTGACCAATAAAAACTTAACCTTTTCCCAATTTTAGAGTTTGGCAGATTTTAGCTATTTTAGGACAAGTCAAGCAATCATCACACAATTCAAGCAAGCATGCAAAGAGTGTATAGGCAGCGTAAATTAAAGCATGCAACTTGCAAGAAAGTAAAGGGAAGGGTTTGGAGGATTCAAACGCAATTGGAGACACGGATGTTTTTGGCGTGGTTCTGATAGGTGGTGCTATCGTACATCCACGTTGATGGAGACTTCAACCCAGAAAGGGTAACGGCTGCGCGAGTCCACGGAGGGCTCCACCCACGAAGGGTCCACGAAGAAGCAACCTTGTCTATCCCACCATGGCCGTCGCCCACGAAGGACTTGCCTCACTAGTGGTAGATCTTCACAAAGTAGGCGATCTCCTTGCCCTTACAAACTTCTTGGTTCAACTCCACAATCTTGTTGGAGGCTCCCAAGAGACACCTAGCCAATCTAGGAGACACCACTCTCCAAGAAGTAACAAATGGTGCGTTGATGATGAACTCCTTGCTCTTGTGCTTCAAATGATAGTCTCCCCAACACTCAACTCTCTCTCATAGGATTTGGATCTGGTGGAAAGAGGGTTTGAGTGGAAAGCAACTTGGGGAAGGCTAGAGATCAAGATTCATATGGTAGGAATGGAATATCTTGGCCTCAACACATGAGTAGGTGGTTCTCTCTCAGAAATGGTAAGTTGGAAGTGTAGGTTTAGTCTGATGGCTCTCTCCATGAATGAAGAGGAGGCGGAGGGGCATATATAGCCTCCACACAAAATCTAACCATTACACACAATTTACCAAACTCGGTGGGACCAAATCGTTAAACTCGGTCGGACCGATTTAGTAAACCTAGTGACCGTTAGTGATTTTCGGTGGGACTCACATGCATCTCGGTGAGGCTGATTCGGTTAGGGTTAGGGCACAACGTAATCTCGGTGAGACCGATTACACAAACTCGGTTAGACCCATTTGTTAATAAGCTTTCTAGAGAGTTGGTCAGGTAAACTCGGTGGGACCGAGTTGCTCTTTTCGGTGATATCAAAATGTTACAAAAAGAAAACAGAGAGTTTATTTGCAATCTCGGTGGGACCGATCACTCACTTCGGTTAGACCGAAACGTTATGAAGGGAAACAGAGAGATTGCAACCCCATCTCGGTGAGACCGAGATCCCTATCGGTAAGGCCGATTTGCTTAGGGTTTGTGGTAGTGGCTATGACTTTTGGAATCGGTGGCGCCGGATAGAAAGAATCGGTGTGACCGATTTTGGCTTTAGGTTTAGGTCATTTGTGGATGTGGGAAAGTAGCTGAGGGTTTTGGAGCATATCACTAAGCACATGAAGCAAGAGGCTCATTAAGCAACACCTCATCCCTTCTTGATAGTATTGGCTTTTCCTATAGACTCAATGTGATCTTGGATCACTAAAATGTAAAAAGAAGAGTCTTGAGCTTTTGAGCTTGAACCAATCCTTTGTCCTTAGTATTTTGAGGGATCCACTTTCATCATCCATGCCATGCCATTCATTGAGCTTTCCTGAAATAATAGTCTTGGAATAGCATTAGCTCAATGAGCTATATGTTGTTATGAATTACCAAAACCACCTAGGGATAGTTGCACTTTCAATCTCCCCCTTTTTGGTAATTGATGACAACATATAGATCAAAGCTTCGACAAATGATAATAAAATTTAAATAACATCATCGCTTTGAGAAGTATGTGATAAGCAAGAGCTCCCCCTAAATTTGTGCATAGTTTTAGATTTGCTTTGGACTGCAAATGCACAATGAATTAGGCTCATGGGTTACTCTTCCATGTCACATACATCTTGGTGGAGCGCTCAAAATAATAAACAATGAATACATGCACTAATCACCAAGCATAGTGAGTGATCACATAAGATAGATAGGATAATATCAAGCATGCATAAGTGTAGCTTATGATCAAACACATGATCATCAATGTCTCACAAGCATAGTATCTCAACCAAAAGCAAACAAAGATTGAAAAACCACCAAATAAAGCAAGAGAGCACAAAAGCAACACTCTCTCTCTCGAAGCCTATGATCTATACATTTTTCTCCCCCTTTGGCAACAAGTTACCAAAAAGTTCATAGAAAATGCATAGTGCTAGATCGACTCTCAGGCTTGATCTTCTGATGGTTGTGTCCTGATAACTCCAAGGACGAAGGCTTCAGTTGATGTAGAGGGTGCTGGAGTTGATGCTGCAGCTGGTTGCACTGGAGTTGAAGGGGCAGTAGCTGGTGCTGAAGATGTTGCTCTAGTGTCTGTGACTGGCACTGCAACTGACCTCTGGGCTCTGGGCACTCTGGCAAAAACATTGGTGGTTGTTTTGCCCTTCCTCTCCTGCATGTCATCCTGCAGCTTCTCCACAACTAACTGAATCTCAGTTACCTTGACATCTAGATCATAGAATTTTTGTTCCATGATTCTTTCCAGGCTCTCCTGGTTTTGAGTTAGGGTGGCCAACCCCTTCTCAATACTCAGAGATGATGCTATCAAGTAACCAAGCTGCTCCTGTTTGGTTTTCAAGAAATATTCAGATGCCTCCTCTTGAGTTGGCATCTTGGCAGCCTTCTCCCTCTTTGTCTTCTCCTTCTTCTCCTGAGCTTGAACTGATGATGGATCATCCTCATTCATGACAACCTCATTGTCCTCAAAGTCTGGATAGAGTGGAAAATGTTCCCTATCCAACTGATATTTTCTTGTGCCCATCTTTGAGTTTATCAATTCTTGAATCTGAGGTGCATATCCACAACTCCTCTTCTGATCTGCTGCAGTCCTCTTGATTGTTTCAATGATCAGGCTCATGACTTTGAACTTCTGTGGCACATCAAACACATGCAACATGTTGATGGCATGCCCTCTGATCATGTTATGGTCACCAGACTTGGGCAACAAAGTATGCCTCAGAATCCAATTGATAGTTGGCAGCCCTGACAACAGAAAATGGACTGATCCAAAAGAGAAAGTCTTTAGGGCTTTGTCTGGGATCTCTTTGTATATGTGTGCCATGGTATTGTGTCCCATCTTCTTCTTTGCATAAATGTCTAGGTCATCCTCATTTTCCTTGGGGGCATGGATCATACTTGCCCATTCTTCAATAGTGGACTGGTACCTTGTACCTTCAGACATCCAAACTATTCTTCCATCTGGGTAAAAGTGTGCTGTGGAGTAGAACTGCATGATAAGTTCATCATTCCAGTTGGTGAACTTCTGCCCAACAAAATTTGCAACTCCACAAGCAACAAAGTTGTCTTGCACTCGAGGATAGTGCTGTTCATTTTTCTTGATGAATTTCCAGTCAACCCACCTCATGTCACAAACTATGGGCTTCTTGTCCAATAAGATTGTCTCATAGAAGTCCTACTGTTCCTTTGTATGGAACCTGTAATCAATAGCAGTTCTTCTCCTTGTGGCATATGTATCTGCCATCCTCCATATCCTCAATCCTGAATCTTTCCTGATTCTCATGTCCTCAGCCACAGGATGGGCATCATTGTGGTCTGGTATCTTTGGCTTGAGCTTTCTTAGAACCTGTCCTTCTTCATCTTCCTCCTCAGCAACCTCAGGCATTGGGGCCTTGTTCTTCTCAGCAGCTGGAATACTCCTGGTATTCCTCTTTGGTGCAGACTTGGCCTTGGGGGCAGCTTTGGGTGCTTCCTTGGGCTTAGATGTTGCAGCCCCAGATTTAATAGCATCACCCATAAGCTTTGGTGCCTTTGGTGCTGGTGCAGAAGGCTCTTCCTCTTCCATCATGGAAGGTTGCCCTACAACTCTGGCCATGGTCTTCTTGACCCTTTCCTTCCTCTTCTTGCTTTCATCAGCTGGCTCTTTGGGATCAGGATTTTCAGGCAGTTGAGTTGATGCTCTGGCCTTGGGCATAGGTTGCCTTCTTGCAGGCCTTTTAATCTTCATGCCTGGCTTTATATACTTTGCTGAGCCATATTCCTTCTTGAGCACCACTTTCTTGGAAGTAGCCTCATCTTCCTCAGCTTTGTAGTCCTCATCCTCTGAATCTGAAGTTCTTTTCCTCCTTTACCTAGTTGCAGCTTTAGGCAAATTGCTAGGAGTACTTCTGCTCCCTTCATCTAAAGTTGAGGGACTAGTGCCCTCACTCAAGTCCATATGCTCTTCTGACCTGTTCTGGCTGTCACTTTGATCAGACATACTGCAAAAGCTGACTGCTGACCCTGTGAAGAGTTATAGATGAGATAGAAAAGATGAGCATCACAAAATGCAGAGGTTTTTGCAAAAGAATGACTCAAAAGTTCAGTCTTAGTTTTCCACGGAAAGCATTTCGGATCCACCGATTTTCAAACTTGGTGATACCGAAGCAGTTTTTGGAACCTAAACTGATGATCTCAGTTGGACCGAGTTTCAGTTTGGTGGTACCGAGACTGCTAGGATTTCACAGAATCCTCAAATCGGTTGCACCGATTAGTAATTCTCGGTCAGACCGAGAGTCACTAGTGCAATGGCATAAGCCAAATCGGTGAGACCGAGTTTTTCAACTCGGTGGGTCCGAGATGGTTTCGGCGGAAACCTAAGCCTAAAAATTTGAATCACATCTAATCTATGAACTACTTTGGCTGGATAGAAGAGTTTCAATCGTGGCAAGAATCAATATGAAAACAATGTGCTAGGAATCAGATGTGGATAGCACAAAGATCAAGTCCATACCCTATCTTGGCGGTGGACTTGCTACGGCGGCAACGACGGGGACGAAATCCATTGATGGCGGCGGAGACCAGCGACAGGAGGCTGCTGGCGACGAGGAGACGATCCGGAGACCACGATGGCAGAGCGAGCTGTTGCACGGGCGAAGGGTTTCGGAGAAATTTCCAAAATTTTGCCCGTGGCTATATATAGCTCGACCCTGTCGGTGTGACCGAGTGGAACAACTCGGTGGCACCGAGATGCATAACTGTGTTCAGTTACAGCAAATCGGTGAGACCGAAAAGTTCAAATCGGTTGCACCGAGATTGAAAACTCAGATCAACTTGATGATCTCGGTAGGACCGAAATGGAAGAATCGGTCAGACTGAGAATCACAAAGAGGTTTTGGAAGTTTAAGTCTATGACGAATCGGGGACTCCGAGTGCTCCTCACACAGAGTGGTTCGAATCTGACTTGATCAAATTTTGTGTTGTAGCATGAATAGAGTTTGAGACGTGAAAAGCATAGATAGCTACAGAAGGTTCTTAGGCATTCTTGTCCATCCACTTGGCCAAAAGAAGAAAGAACCAAACAATCAAAACAACAAGTGGATGTCCTTGAATGAGTAAAATATGCACCAACATGCTCACACAATAAAATGGCAAATGAAATATGTGGCAAAGCATGCACAACCAATTCTAGCTTCTATCAAACAATTGGCGATGACTAGGTCATCTATATATGAGTATATTGACTTAGGAGTCAAATGAGAACATTTGATCATGGGTCATACTCATCGTTTAAGCTCAAGTGGGGTTACAACTTTTACATAATGCATTAATGTGTTCACACCATTAGAGTTGCTTTGACTCAATTCTTAGAGTTAAGCTCCCCCTAGATGTGAGATCCCCCCTTAGAGGGATGAACTAACCTTGGGTTTTGTCGATGATGACTTCATGTAGGTGTTGAAGATGTAGATGCTCAATGTTGATGTAGATCATTTGGAGCAATCCTTTGGAGTGAGTTGCACTTTCAACTTGCCTACATGAGTTAGTCCCACAAGGAACAAACAAGAATATCCATAGACATAGAGTGATGCACACACAAGATGATGTCCATGAAAACATTAGGTTACCTTGTCCCTTGCCTTACCAACATGAGGGTTTGTGACTCCTTGAACTAGTGCAAGATGTGAAAGTTGATTGCACTTGTTCTTGCCAAAATGATATGAGTGAAGAATGTTGGCGGAGTCACCCTCAAGAACTCTCTAGTTCTTCTTCTTTGGGATCCACATCATCTTGATGGGAATCCTCGGAGTTGTAGTTGTACTTGATGAAGTAGAACTTAACGTAGTCTTGGGGACCCAACTGAACGAGGCTTTAGGTGCTTCTTCAAATGCATCAATCTCTTCTTGAAGCTTGTCCTTGCCTTTGTTCTTGTGGTCTTGTGGAGGAAGATCATCTTGAGCTTGTGTTCCCTTGAAGGAAGTAGGATCATACTTCTCTTGTTGAGGAACAAACTTCGTCTTGGGGTATTGATCTTCTTCCCACTCAACTCCATTGGCGTTGAACTTTCGTTCAAAACCAACACCTTGATTCTTCCGGTGCCTTCGTTGCTTGCGTACAATTTCCTCGAATTGCTTACTCCCGGCAAGGCTCTTGTAAACACCTTTCTCTATAATTCCCTTCAATAAACTGTTTTCTTGCTCAAGTGTAACTTGGCTAAGAGAATCATTAGTGGAATCAAGAGAACTACTAGAAGCAACAACATTGGAGTTGACATTATTATTATTACTACTAGAGGAAGTATCCTTCTTGTACTTGTTACTAGACTTGACTTGAGGCATGTAAGTAGATAAGAGTAAACGCTTGGCAATGTAAGAAGAACTTTTCTTGCGGAGATCATCATTGATTGCCTTTAAGAATTCATGCTCTTGCTCAAGATTGAGCTTTTCAAAGCGTAACTTCTCATGAGCCCTTAAAAGTTCTCGATGATCTTCAAAGATAGTTTCATGAGCCAACTTAAGAGTGTTTAGTTCTTTAGTTAGAAGCTGAATTTTCTCCTTATCATTGTCATTCATTTGATTAGCATGGTTAATTGACTTTCATCATAGTATTCATCACTAGAGTTGTCAACAAGTAAATCATCATCCACAAGCAAGTCGTCTTCATCACTATTGAAATCAACATAATCAGGATGTGTTACCTTTGGACCTTTGGCCATGAAGCATCTTACAATTCCTTCATTTGGTGAATCAAATATGTCGTAGGAGTTGGTTGACACAAGTGCTAGACCGGCAACGCCTTCATCTTGAGTATGTTCAGAGTCGGAGTGATAGCTTCTCTCGGAGTGATTGTCGAAGTCGGAGCCGGAAACCCATTCACCAACATGAGCTTGATGTCTTCGTTTTGTGTAGCTCCTTGATGACTTGTCCTTCCTTTCCGAATCCTTGCTTCTCCGTGAGGGTCTTCGTTCATAACAATCATCTCTACTCCTCCTCTCTCTTGGTGGTGATTCTTCTCTTTTGCTTCTTCTTTTTGGAGAATCTTCTCTTCTTTTGTAGGGTGTCGTACACTCATTGGAGTAGTGTCCAGGCTTCCCACAATTGTAGCAATTGCGCTCTCGACTAGAAGATCTCTTGTCATGATAAGACCTTGACTTGGAGCTTCTTTCTTTGCTTCTACTCTTGTAGAATTTGTTGAAGTTCTTCACCATTAAGCTCAATTCTTCATTGAAGGTTTGTTTCTCACTTGATGATGTGGGGGCTTCACTTGAGGCTTTGTAAGCACCACTTGACTTGTTGTGAAGTTCCTCCTTATCCTTGAGTGACATCTCATGAGCAACAATTCTTCCAATGACTTCGGTTGGCTTGAGATTTTTGTAGTTTGGCATCATTTGGATCAATGTGCACACGGTATCATACTTTCCATCCAATGCTCTTAGGATCTTCTTGATGATGAATCTGTCGGTCATCTCTTCACTCCCTAAGCCGGCAATCTCATTTGTGATAAGTGCAAGCCTAGATTACATTTCAGCGACACCTTCACCATCCTTCATTTTGAACTTGTCAAGCTGACTTTAGAGCACACCCAACTTCGATTCCTTGACGGATTCGGTACCTTCGTGCATATCAATCAAAGTATCCCAAATTTCCTTTGCATTCTCAAGACGGCTGATTTTGTTGAACTCTTCGGGGCACAACCCATTGAAGATGATATCACAAGCTTGAGCGTTGTATTGCAGCATCTTCAATTCTTCCGCATTTGCTTCATGGTTCGGTTCTCTCCCATCAAAGAATTCACCTTGCAAGCCAATACAAATAATTGCCCAAATGGCGGGGTTATGTCCGAGAATATGCATTTTCATCTTATGCTTCCAACTAGCAAAATTAGTACCATCAAAGTAAGGACCTCTACGGTGATAATTCCCTCGCTAGACGCCATACTCTCCTAGGTTGTGAAACCAAGGCTATGACCACCAAAAGCTATGGAAATCAAAGCAAATGGAGACTAGAGCTCTGATACCACTTGTAGGACCTTGAAGTATGTCTAGAGGGGGGTGATTAGACTACTTGACCAGTAAAAACTTAACCTTTTCCCAATTTTAGAGTTTGGCAGATTTTAGCTATTTTAGGACAAGTCAAGCAATCATCACACAATTCAAGCAAGCATGCAAAGAGTGTATAGGCAGTGGAAATTAAAGCATGCAACTTGCAAGAAAGTAAAGGGAAGGGTTTGGAGGATTCAAACGCAATTGGAGACACGGATGTTTTTGGCGTGGTTCCGATAGGTGGTGCTATCGTACATCCACGTTGATGGAGACTTCAACCCATGAAGGGTAATGGCTGCGCGAGTCCACAGAGGGCTCCACCCACGAAGGGTCCACGAAGAAGCAACCTTGTCTATCCCACCATGGCCGTCGCCCATGAAGGACTTGCCTCACTAGCGGTAGATCTTCACGAAGTAGGCGATCTCCTTGCCCTTACAAACTTCTTGGTTCAACTCCACAATCTTGTCGGAGGCTCCCAAGTGACACCTAGCCAATCTAGGAGACACCACTCTCCAAGAAGTAACAAATGGTGCGTTGATGATGAACTCCTTGCTCTTGTGCTTCAAATGATAGTCTCCCCAACACTCAACTCTCTCTCATAGGATTTGGATCTGGTGGAAAGAGGGTTTGAGTGGAAAGCAACTTGGGGAAGGCTAGAGATCAAGATTCATATGCTAGGAATGGAATATCTTGGCCTCAACACATGAGTAGGTGGTTCTCTCTCAGAAATGGTAAGTTGGAAGTGTAGGTTTAGTCTGATGGCTCTCTCCACAAATGAAGAGGAGGTGGAGGGGTATATATAGCCTCCACACAAAATCTAACCATTACACACAATTTACCAAACTCGGTGGGACCGAATCGTTAAAATCGGTCGGACCGATTTAGTAAACCTAGTGACCGTTAGTGATTTTCGCTGGGACTGACATGCATCTCGGTGAGGCCGATTCGGTTAGGGTTAGGGCATAACGTAATCTTGGTGAGACCGATTACACAAACTCGGTGAGACCGATTTGGTAATAAGCTTTCCAGAGAGTTGGTTAGGTAAACTCGGTGGGACCGATTTGCTCTTTTCGGTGAGACCGAAATGTTACAAAAAGGACACAGAGAGTTTACATTGCAATCTCGGTGGGACCGATCGCTCACTTCGGTTAGACCGAAACGTTACGAAGGGAAACAGAGAGATTGCAACCCCATCTCGCTGAGACCGAGATCCCTATCGGTAAGACCGATTTGCTTAGGGTTTGTGGCAGTGGCTATGACTTTTGGAATCGGTGGCGCCGGATAGAAAGAATCGGTGTGACCGATTTTGGCTTTAGGTTTAGGTCATTTGTGGATGTGGTAAAGTAGCTGAGGGTTTTGGAGCATATCACTAAGCACATGAAGCAAGAGGCTCATTAAGCAACACCTCATCCCTTCTTGATAGTATTGGCTTTTCCTATAGACTCAATGTGATCTTGGATCACTAAAATGTAAAAAGAAGAGTCTTGAGCTTTTGAGCTTGAGCCAATCCTTTGTCCTTAGTACTTTGAGGGATCCACTTTCATCATCCATGCCATGCCATTCATTGAGCTTTCCTGAAATAATAGTCTTGGAATAGCATTAGCTCAATGAGCTATATGTTGTTATGAATTACCAAAACCACCTAGGGATAGTTGCACTTTCAGTTGGCGCCGGATCATCGACTACCATGTTCTCCATTGGGACGTCGTTGTCCTCCGGCTGCCTGCCGGCCAGCCAGTCTGCAGCAATGGCGTCCATCTCCTTGTGGTCCATCATCCGCCCATCCCGAAGAGCTCTTGAGCGCGAGGAAGCCATGGTGGGAAGTAGTGGTGTCGACAGGAGAAAGGGAACAGATGCGGATGACTGCGGCTATGGCCGCCGCAGTAGTTTATATAGCAATGGTGGGCGGCGGAGGGACGGACGTGTGGCACCGGAGTAGCCGCCTCGGCAACTGCGTATCATTAATGTGGGCAGCAGACAGATGGACGGACGACACTTGTGTCGTTTGAAGGCGGAGCAATTGCCTGCACCGGGAAGCGGGGCGGGTGGCGCTGACCGTTTTGGGCGGAAAGAGCGCGCGGGCGAGGAGATGACTTTTTTTTAAATAAAGGATATGACTTTACTTGGAGAGGATGATAGTGGGGACACACCAGGGCCATAGCCTCACGTACGCAAGTGCCTCCTTATTATATAAAACTATAATTTTTTTGCTTCCTCCTAGTTTCCTGACATCACGGTCCCCCACCATTGTCAACCTATGTAGTCAATAAACGAGAGAATTGCACAAGAAGCGGTCGACAGCTGGGACCAAGCAACTCGAGCAGTATTTGTGTTTTTGAGGTGTGAGCACTGCAGATTTTTATTGAGCGATGTTTAGCCCAGATATTAATTTTTCTCCTCTGAACAACAACGAAAACATCGCTGCAGGTATTAACTAGGCTGGATGTGGCCCGTCTAGACCAGGCCAGATATCCAGCCCAGATATTATTATTTTTCAAGCTGAAAATGGCTAGCCCAGCTATACTTTTTTTAGGAATCCCCCGGTAAGGTCAAGTTGTTATTCTCCGCCCCGCTGGGCTGCAAATCTTTCCTAGGAGGGATGCATTAGGCTTAACAAGAAAATGGGCTTTAAGAAATAATAAATGGGATGTAATTATAAAAACCGGGCAGTAATTATAAAAAAATGCACCAAAAACGTAAATACTTTATAAAATATTTTTTGGATATTGAAAATTTTAATTTCATTAATTGTTGCGAGCGCAAAGTTTCATTGCATTTTTATGTAATATAAATTTATATTGAAATTGTATTTAATCTGACTAGAAATTTCGGGATAAAAATATTTCGGATCCCATCAAAACAAACTTTAAATGGGCTCTAGTAAATTCCATTAGAATTGAAAAAGGGGATGCACATTCTTACAAATCTCAAATGGGCTATAAGTTCTCTGCCACACACTTGTGACCTTACTAACTTGACGCGCCCCCTAAAAAAGAGTTGACGCGTATGCAAGGCTTTGTCAACTTATAGTCAACACACGGTTCTAGCAACAGTGGATGTTGGATATCCATCCAACCGATGCCCTACTTCTTCTTCAATCTCGGATATTCTAGCTTCACCCACCCAAAAAATGATTCATCCCCCCGACATCTGGGGCGCACCATTTCAGAAGCTGACCTATGGGCCTACTAAGTTGACCCGTACCAAGGGCTTTGTCAACTTAGTCAATATAAAGTATTCTAGGTGTAGTGACCGTATGATGTCCATCCAACGGCTGCCGTGCTTCTTCAACCTCTGGTCTTCTTGCTCCAGCCACCCAAAGCAGCGCCGGTCGTGCCGCCTGCTCCTGCCTCCCGTGGTCGGCTGTGCTGCCGTGGAGAACTCATCGCCCCCTACTACTCCCACCGCTAGCCAGGCCATCCCTCCACTCACCCACACCCCCTGTTATTCTACAGCGACGGCAGCCTCACACCGTAGCCGAATCAGTGAACCCTCGTACTCCTCTCCACGTGGGCATCCACTGCCGCGTCTTCCCCGGCTCCGCGTCCTCCCCTTCCTAGGCCTCACCGTCGTCTAGCGCCATGGTGATCTCGGCGCGGCATGGTCAATGTGGTCAAGGAACGACTTCCATCGGACGTGGACTGTACGTGGAGAGGCTGACAGCTGGGTCCATGCGCACAGCAAGGAAGTGCCTCCTTATTACGCGAAAAATAATGAATCCTCCACCTTGACAGCAGGGACCCACCAGACGGGCCACTGTATTTCACAAAAAAATGATTCCCCCCTGACTGCTGGGACCCACCAGCTACATCTTCGCACACAAAGAAGTGCGTCCGGGCAAAAAAATGATTTGCCCCCCTGACAACTGGGACCCACCATCTACATCTTTGCACGCAAGGAAGTGCCTGATAGTTGGGACCCACCTGGTCAAAGCGTACGTAGCGTTGTCATTCTGGTCATGAACGTGCACGTACATACTGGTCGACGTAGAGGTGCGCACTTGTCGTAGTAGAGGAGCGCACGTAGCATGTACACGTACGTACATCGGCCAGTGTGCAAGAAAGAAAATACAGCCACGTATGTACATACGGGCGGGGTCTCGAACGCCTACTCGCGCATACATACGACCAAGGCTCGTGTACATGACTGGGTTGGAACGGAGAAACTGCGTGTTGTCGTGTTCATGGGGAGGAAACGGAATGCGTCGTGTTCATCGGGAGGTAACAAAATGCGTCATGTTCATCAGGAGGCAACGGAACGCGTGGGAGTCAACCGGCTTGGACGGAACATGCGATGGAAACGAGGCCTGGCGTACCGCAGAACGGAGGAAACAACCTTGTGTTCGATCGCCACGTTCGAAACGGGATCCTGTTCATCGGGAGGGGTCTGGTGTACTGCAAAACGTAGGAAACGGACTTGTGTTGGACCTCCTACGGTTGAAATGGGGTCATGTTGATCGGGAGGGGTGTGGCGTACCGCAAAACGGAGGAAACAGACTTGTGTTGGAGCGCTACGGTCGAAATGGGGGTCCTGTTCATCGAGAGGGGTGTGGAGTACCGCAAAACGGGACTCCACAGGATACTATTCATCTCCTCCATCGACCTCCTCCAGCCTCCACGGGCTACTGTTCATCCACCGCCGACCTCCTCCAACCTCCACCTACGACTGTTCATCCACGGGCTCCTATTCATCTAGCCTCCACCGTGTGCTACTCCATCGGCTACTGTTCAACGAGCCCTCTCCACGGTCTCTTGTTCAACCACCCCTCCACGGGATACTGTTCATCCACCCCTCCACCATCTACTGTTCATCCAGCCCTCCATGGGGTCGCCCTGTTCATCCAGCCATCCACGGGGTCCTGTTCATCCAGCCCCAACCGGCTCGATCGATCAGGGTCATGTTCATCCAGAGGCAACACCACGGGGTCTTGTTCATCCACCCCCACCGCTC